>NW_017100857.1:736789-752056 GCF_001263275.1 Habropoda laboriosa
TTAGGGGGTTTTGGGTGATTTTAGTCGTTTGGGGTGCTTTGGAGTTGTGCTACCTTGTGTGGGGCAGAGGAATGTTTATGGTCGAGATGGAACTGTTTTTTACTGTTTGGAGAATTTTGAGTTTTTGTACGGCTTATTTGTGGGTCTGGCGGAAGTGTTTTGAATCAGAAATTCGGATCTTCTGGAATACTTATCGCGCAGGAGAGGACTATTTCCAGTCTTCCTTTCTCAATTCCATATTTTCCAATTTAAAGAAATTTCTCCATTCTTTAATTCCATATTTCCCAATTTTTAAAAGTTTCTCTGTTTTTAATTCCATATTTTCCAATCTAAAGAAATTTCCCTCTTCTATAATTTAATATTTTCCAATTTAAAGAAACTTCTCCCTTCTTTAATTCCGTATTTTCCAATTCGAAGAAATTCCCCTTATTCTTAATTCCATATTTTCCAAATTAACGAAATTTGCCCCTTGTCTAATTTCATATTTCCCAATTTAAAGAAATTTCCTTCTTTTCGAATTTCACATTTGCCAACTTAATTAATTTTCTCACGCAGATTAGAATGTTTAAAGTCCGAAGAGAATATTCAAGGATGAACGAACTCGATCGATTTCGCTGACGAATAGAAATTCTTCCAGCAGTAACAGAAGTTACATAGTTACGATAACGAAGAAGGTTCTTGACACCAGTTCCACCTCGACGATTCCACTGACGAACGAAAAATATAGATACCATAGGAGCTAACAGTTTCCACGTGCTTGATCATCGCCTGTTACCTAACACATTACGTAAACGATACTTGTTATGACGACGAATCAAGATCTGATTAATCTCTCGCCGATGTCCAACAAACTTCCTGGCTGCTGTTACTCGTTTCTTGCCTCTGTGATTCAGCTATTAACCAGAAAATAGCGGAACGAATTTCAACGTAAAGCACGTATTAAACGATCGTTTCAAACTTGTATCTCTTTACCATTAGAAATATTTTTCTAGAATAGAAAGATTTTTGTGAAATACAATTTTAACGTTTCGTGACACAGTAGATCCTTTTTTACCATTTTTTACAGTATCGTTTGCAAATTAATTACATTTTATTTTCTGTCGGCACAACTTAAGTAAATTTAACACAGGATAGTGATAAGCGACTGCTAAATGCTTCGGTGTCCGTCTCGCTCGACGGCTATTTCCAGAGTGTCCTCTCCGCGTCGTGTCCCGTTGGAGCCCCCTCGTTCGACTTTCCGGGGAAAGGGCTCAGTTTATGGCACCCTCAGGTACCCGCGCGCTTTCTCTTCCTGGATGACAAAGTCCGGGCCACCACTTCGCCGCCGAAATCTCGCATTTCTTACATTTCATACGCTGTTCTAAAAAAGTTCGTTCCACAATTTCACTGTTAAATAATATAACGAATCATTTCTCAATTTTGTATTATTAACTATTGGAAATGGGTAATGAAAAAGAAATAGTCTTTTAATCTTGTGATATGCTATTTATTGACCGACTCAGAGGAAACGTCTTTACCCTTTTGAATGTTCTAAAGGAGTGTTTCTGAGCACCCAAAAAGAAAGTTGAGGTCCCCTTGTACCTAGGAACGGTTTACTTTATGGTATCGCATTGTGCAGTGCGTGACTCGAAGGCACAAGTCTTAGTGCCTTTGTTTAAAATAACGCGGAGACATTTTTGTCCTCGCTTGATTATTTCCATAGGGTGCTGTTAGAAATAATCCAACATTAACACTTTCACAGTGAACAATTTCTTCGCATTTCCAAAGCTAGAAACCAAAGAAATTTCACTCCACAGCTAATTTCCCCAGACTTTTCTCGCCCAAATAAGACCGCGAACTCGAAAATTCCCTGGAAAATAAATCATTTCCACCCTTAAAATCGACGGAAATTTCCGCGAAAATTAGCGTAGGCGGGCGAGATTTCAATTTAAAAGGGGGCATTAAGTATTCGTCTGGAACGAAACTGTTCGGAACTTGTACTCGGTTCGTTATTATTCAGCTATTATAAACGAAGAACTACTGTCTGGAGAACGATGGCATTAACGGAGTGGCTGGGAACACTCGAAGTACATAAAGCGAGACAAACTGGTTCCTCGGTCTGGCAGAACTTTTCTTTCGAACTCCGTGGAAGATCGAAAACACGATGTCGTCGTGAACTGTAACACGAAGAAGGGAAGGCAGAACGAAGAGAGGAAACACTCCGGGATCCAATTCGTCGTTATTTAAATGGGGTCGCGTACGATTGAGCTCGTTTAAGTGCACACGATGCACTCGCGGCCCTGCTGTTCACGTGTCTCACGCTCGCGTCTCTGATACGCTTCTGCGTTTTCCTTTCTGCGTTTATCAAAGAGAAAGATTCACACTTTGATTCGAGTAGATACGACGCTGCCGGCGAACCAGTTCCCGCTTCGATCTCCCGTTCCTTCCATTTATTTATTTCTTTATTGTGAAAAATAACGCGGAGAGAGGAGGCAATGGGGAAGAATGAACGAATTAAGTATCGATGGTTGCAAAGAGAAAGAAAATTAAATATGCATAGTTGTGGCTGTGACAAAGCAGCTTTTATACGATGCACACGGTGTTTGCACTTTCTGTGCTCTGAATGGTTTTGTGATAAATACCATCGGTGTTTATGTACATCCTATGATTATAGCAACAATTAAATTGCAGTGTTCCAAAAAACAAAATATTTTGTGGGTTCGTTAGTCCTCAAACCACACACCAATCGTAAGCGTGCAATGTTGTGTTGAACAAGATTTATTCGTCGTTACAGAGTTCGCTGGTTTAAATGTTTAGTTAAATCGAGTACAGGGTTTCCTCAGTTCGCTGTCCCGGACTACCTGTTTTGCCATTTTTCGAGCGTCCTTATATACGCCCTTTTCCTGTGCGCGGACCGTGGAGAGTGCCCTATCGGTACACGCTTCAGGTACCTAATTTACTAATTACACTCGCACCCTATTGGTGCGTGTTAATATTATTTGTTATTGGCGCGGGTCTAGATGTGACTTACTCTCTATTGGCGCGCACTAGTTACACGCTACAATTTTAAGGTTAGTTATGCATAGTGGAATATATACACGTGTACAGGTAACCCCCATATAACACGATTCGAGAATTGGGGACAACCCTCGTGCAACACGGCATCCTAGAACACGGTTTGAGAATTAGGGAGTGCATAGTGGAATATATACACGTGTACAGGTAACCCCCATATAACACGATTCGAGCATTGGGGACAACCCTCGTGCAACACGGCATCCTAGAACACGGTTTGAGAATTAGGGAAATACCCGAACAATATGGAACATAATAAGAGCTTTTAAAAGGCAAAGATATTTCATTTGAAATTAGTATTATTCAACCTTTTTTGAAGAAATGATAATTACGGGAATGATAAAAACGGGAATTCAATATGGAAAAGAATTTGATAAATGAGAATCAAATATGGAGAGAAATTGGATTAAACGGGAATCAAATATAGACAGTTGCAAAGAGAAATTTAGGAATGATGTTTTCTACGAAGCAATTTGGTTTCCAACAGTGTCACTATAATAATGTGCTACAATAAATTTCATCGTCAATTAAAATTCTCTTCGAATTTCCTCCACGTTGGTTACACTCGAAACCTCGCTGAAATTGTCTACGATCTTCCCACGAAGTATGAAACATTAATCGACACACCTTATCACGAACGTCTCAAAATTATCTCCAAAGCAGTTCCACAATTTTCCGAAATTTATCGCGTAAAAAAAATTAGATTCCAAAAATGTGTTTCCGCGTGACCGAAAACCTCCCCCCATACGGTTACAACTTGAACGAGAAAAAGGAGAAAAGAGGAATCCGCTCGTAGCCAGCACGGAGTAATTAACGTCACTGCCGGAATTCAAAAAACAGCCGCCGCCGCCGTCGTTTTAATTATTTAACTCGGCTGGGCACGATAAGGGCCGCGGGAAATGCCGATTACGGGTCGCATTCGAAGTAACTTGGCCGCGCCAGTAGTCAGACGCCGGAACGAAGAGGCGCAGTGGAAAAAGCGGCGACGGTTCGACCTTTCCTTTTCACAGACCCGAGCCAGGCGAAGTGGAAAAGGTCCGCCAGACTCAGCCACGGCGTTCTAGACGCGTGCCGCGGTTCACGCGGAGAGGGAATCCTTGTTGCGTGGTGCACGGTTTTTTTGCTGATTGTCTTTTTGTGATTTTTGCAAATTTTTGTTTTCGCTGGGATTGTAATATTGTAAATGTGATACTTGTGTTATTTATTCGGTTATTAGGCGTCACGGTCCTTCTTCAACCCAATGGGAATGGGATGAAGGTTGTAATGAATATGTTTAGTGTGGCTGTTCGGTTATAAGTTGCTCTATTGTGGAGCCGTGGTTCGACTTCTTGTTACAAGGCTCCTTTTTTTTTTGACCGATTCTATGTTATATGCTTATACAGGGTGGTCCACGCAACGTGTGCACCGGCATAACTTCCAAAATATGCGTTGCACGAAAGAATGTTATATACAAAAGTTACATGGTTTATTTATTTCAGCAAATATTTCTGTGAAACTTATAGTTTCGAAGATATCTGAGGTGCTAATAGTTATTGCCCCACCCTGTATATTACACTATATTTGTGAATTGAATTAATCTTGTTTTTGTTAAATTAATAACGGAATTCCAGTGTCTCGCCCCTTTCTCCTATTTAATAGAATTAAACTTTGCGATTGCTGTTTAGAGTGCTGCACGAATGACTGAACGATAGAAATATTTCCCAAGTGGGAGTTTTGTAAAAAGGTTCTTTTAATAAAAATTTATTTCAAAAACAATTTTCCTTTCGTTTTACGTATTTCCAAAATTAAAGTAGCGCAGGTTGTTCGTAAAATTTGTTTAATCGTATAAAATTTCCGTGAGAAGACAAACTAGAAATCACCGATCTAAAGCACGCTTTCAAATATCTAAATATTTCTTTCGAAAAAATGAAGCTTTTAGTAAAACCTCGAAATTTGCAATGCTACATTTCCAACGTTCCTCTGCAAATTTACCCAAAACTTGACACAACGTTGCAACACATACTCAACACCGAAACAAAATCTACATTCACCGTCGTAAAATACTCTCATCCTCCGCCTGAAAAACCGAACAATCTCGACAAACATCGTAAAAGCCAGATCCCCGTACAATAGCCCACTATCTCGCCTGGAGGAGTGAAACCTCTCCAGAACTGGCTGGTCACAATGGAGCATTCGCGTGGAATTCAATATTTCCTCTGATCTCCAATTAAAACCCTCGATCCCGTGTTGCGAGAGACGCGGAGGAGTGGACACAATTCGCTCGTACAGACACAGTTCCTTCGTGAACGACGTCGACGACGACGACGACAGGGAGTTTCGTTTCGCGAGAGTTCACGCGAAGACGAAACGCATCGAGGACGATCGATGCGAAGGAAGACCGGGCTTTATCAGTGCCTGGAAGCGGTTCCCAGCACCGGCTCCGTTCGTTTGGAAAACCAATGACCCTAATCGCCAGTCCCGATATGCTAGAAGGCTAACCATAGAACCGGGCCAATCCTTTGGAAACATCGAACACCGGGAGAAAGAGAGAAATCGCGTAGACTGTTACGCACTCGATTCGACAGAGTGCAGGATAGAGGGTTGGCTCGAGGTGCGAGAAGGTAGTTGAGCTTGAGAGGATCGTTGCTGATGTGTCTTTAACCCTCGAACAGCCGACCGAAAACAGTGACGCGGTACACCAACGCCGGGTCTCTTCTGACCCATACTGGAATTTTTACTTCAGAACTAATCTTTAGGTAATAAATATCATCTCATATGTAAGGAATGCGAGATTTAAGCTGCGAAGTGGTGGCCTGGTCTTCGTCACCCAGGGTCACCGGAAGAGAAACCGCGCGGCTACTTGAGGGTGCCATAAATTAAGCCCCTTTTAAATCTTCGTAAACTAGGAAATATTTAATAATGCAAATTTCTCATAAAAAACGGTACTCTGACAGAATTCGTATCGAAAGAGTGACGAGAAGTGCGCTCCCGAGTGACCTTGAACCTTCCATTAATTATACACCGGCTATAGCCGCCCTTAAAATTCATTTCTCTCGGAAACGCAACGACTTGGAAACTCCTCTTTTCTCCTTCTCAACTGTACACCCTCGAACAGAGTATTCCACGATTGGTTCGTGACCGATTGGTCGGCAGAATCCGCGTCTGAATAACGTCCACCACGCTCCTTCGCAGAATCCTTGAGAAGTATCGAGAGCCGGCTATTCCGCCGCGATAAATTAGCCCGGTGTAGTCGAACGCCTGAAGGCGGCTTCGTCTGTTCTCGGACAATGGGCGAGGCTGTGAAACGAATGGGCTGACAATCTCGAGAATCGTCGCGTAAATACTGAAACGCTCGATTTCGATTAATAATGCGTGCAAATGTGCCTCGTCTCTTATCCAATCCGTGCATCCGTATCTTACAGACGCTTCTTTTTATTCGATTTATGCTCGAACGCCGAGGAATTGGATGAATTTTTCCATGTGAACGTTTTTACGAAGAGAAATTAGGAGCAGTTTCTTGTTTTTTCTTCTTTTTTTTTTGTGGAATACTTAGAGTGATTGTTGGAAGAGATTCTTTTAGTGATTAGGTGATTGATTTTATCAGAATTTTCTTTTCGAAAGTTATCGGGAATGTTTTCATATTCTTCAGAATTTCTAGACACTCTTGAATATCTTGTCCGTAAGAGGTTTTAGTACTTCAAATGCTTCGTGCTTTAAATCAATTGAAGCAATTAAACGATTCGTTCAATTAAACGGCTCAAAATTTTCCACAATTTTTTGTCCTCGTTCTGCAGCAGAAAATTTTCCACTCGTTCTTCCTGATTCTACGACAGAAAATTTTCCACGAGTTCTTCTTCACTCGACGAAACCTGCTTCGCGATAATTGCTCTCGAATTTACCGCGAAACAAAATTCTCCGCTAATTCTATCTCTAAAATTAGCGTAAATAGAAGTGTGTACAAAAATCAATTTTCAAACTATAAACAACCCCCGAACAAATTCTCCACAAATTCTTCCAACGACAAAATTGCCACGAACAATCTCCGAAGTATACACAACCCTTAAAAACGCTCTCCAACCATTTCGAACACTCCCAAATCAACTTTCTCCTCGAAAAAACCGAAAAATCACTTCTACTCCCTCCCTCTCGTTCCCTTCTATAAATCCAGCGAAAACCCGCCCAAACACCTATCCGAACCCTCCAGCCTCCATCAGACAATCAACTCTACCATCAAGCGATCAAACGATCACCGTTAGGACATCACGGAAGAAGAGGGTCTCGTTCTTACGCGCGTCTGTCCGTGGATTCGTTAAAGAGTTCCCGTTCGTATCTCCGCACACTAACTCATACAACATAGGCACACATACGTAGACAGAAAGTAGCGATGTATACGTGTGTGGTGACCGTGACTGTATCTGCGTCGGAGGAAGAGACACATTACGCTCAATCTACCTCCGCTCCGCTCGACTCCTACTTCGCGTTTCGCGCTCGTGATCTGCGATCCAAAAAGAGAGAGAGAAAAAAGAAGTGGTCCCGTGACTCACACCTTCCCCTTTCGATATTCGACACGGTTTCACCGTGGTGCTGGGTGTATACGTATATAGGCGACATTCGGTCGCGTGACACTCGATCGAGTTCGATACTGGAGAAGTCGATACGGATAGCGCGAGAACGGGTATCGTTGCGAGTCAACCTGTCAGAAGAAATTGCGAGAGGGCGAGGGAATTGCTGCTCCGTTTGTGAAATCGAGGTCTAAACGGTGAAGTTTGAAGATGTACTGGCTGATTCAAAATTTGTGTAGAGGTGACTTGTTTGGTACAGTTGGCAGAAGGAATTTTTGTGGAAAAGGATTTTGAAGAATGTAGGTTGGAGGAATTCAGGCAATTTGGGAAATTGAAATCTAAATGGTGAAGTTTGAAGTTGTATCGGTTGCTTCAAAATTTGTGCGAAGGTAACTTGTTTGGTATAGTTGGCCAGTAGAATTCGTATGAAAAGAGAGTTCAAAGGGTGCAGATTGGAGTTCGTGAGAGAATTCGGGCAATTTGGGAAACTGAACTCTAAATGGTGAAGTTCGAAGTTGTATCGGTTGTTTCAAAATTCATGCGAAGGCAATTGCTCGATATTGTACTGAATGAAATGTAAAAGAGTGTAGATTGGAATTCGCGAGAAAATTCGGGCAATTTGGGAAACTGAACTCTAAATGGTGAAGTTCGAAGTTCTACCGAGTGTTTCAAAATTCGTGCGAAGGCAATCGTTTGGGATAGTTGGCCGATAGAATTCGTACGAGCAGGCGATTTAAAGGGCGTAGATTGGAGTTAGCGAGAAAATTCAGGCAGTTTGGGAAATCGATCTGTAAATGGTGAAGTTCCAAGTTCTACTGGTCGATTCAAAATTCGTGCGAAGGCAATTGCTTGATATTGTTAGCCAGAGAAATTTGTATGGGAAGAGATGTAAGAGAGTGTAGATTAGAGTTCGTGGGAAAATTCAGACTATCGTATATTAAAGTTGTACAGGACGTTTCAAAATTAATACAGACATACTTAATTAATAGGATCCTTTGCCAGAAAACGTTTCAGAGTCGTAACAGCAGTCTAACAGGCAGAAAGTGAAAACAGATTCCCTATCGATATCAAAACTAATTATACAGGATGTTTCAAAGCTGCGAGTACAACTAAATTTTTCTCAAATTTAAACGCTCATTAACAGCTACAAATTTTCACTCAATTATTAGTAAAATTCGTATCGAGAAGACGACCAACGTTAAAAGTAGTCTTGACACAGATACGTCAAAAATTATACAAGACGTTTCAAACGCGTAGTCGCAATTAAATTTGTCTCAAATTCAAATTACTCGGCAACCGCGAATTTTCATAAATACCAGAAAAATGTCACATTATACGCAACGGCAGAAGATATGCGTTAAAACGTAAGGGACGTGGTTGCATTGTTTTTGTCAGTTTCAATTTCGCTATTCGTTCTGTCGAGCGATCCGCGCGTTTCAGCCTGATTCCACGTTTTTCAGCGAGAAACGTTTTCATTCTACAGTCATGGTTTATGACACTCGTCTCTTTGATCTCCATCTCTCTCGCCCTCGCTCTCTGTCTATCTTTCACGTCGGAAAACGACAAAAAAAAAAGAAGAAAAAATCAGCCGTGTTCGTGAATGTTTCATGAGTCAACAGGCAAACTACGGAGGGGAAAAAAGTTCATGAAAACAACAATCACATAACACGCGTGGTTAGCAACACTGCTTCGGCGCGCATCGACGTTCAAGCGTACATCGTCTTTAATATCGATGGTGCTCGAAATTAACCTACAAACGTCCGAGTTTCTCGATTGATCGTTCGACGAAAAAAAAAAAAAAAAAAACAACAAATTCAAGTTTTGCCGCTTGAAAACAAAGCGTGGAAAAAAATTGTAGTCAATTTTAACGAATATATTCCCCTAGGGCGAATTTACTAGTGAAAATACTAGAATTTTTAGTATTAAATATTTCATATATCGTAGTCAGAAAGAAACACTGCGATTACCTCCTTTTCCTATCGTTTTCTCTATAATATTGAGTTACAATTAACCTTCAAACTTACTTCGGTGCGAAATAAAATTCCCTAGTGACGAATTAGGCAAGATCCCAATATTAAAATTAACAAATACTCGAATCTCCATTATTAAATATTTCCTACTTTATAATACATCCAAATTATAAAAAAAAACACTCGGATTACTTTCACCTGAAAAAATCCTACTCGTTTCCTCTATATTTCTCCGTAACGCTGAACCAAAATGGAAGCGTTCCATACGAAATTTCCAAAAACTAAGCACTTCTACGATTCCAAGAAAGAAAGAAAAGAACAATTACTATTCTAAAAATTATTTCGCACAAAATATTCATTTTTCCCTTCTCCTGAAAAATCGTCACGTTTTCGGACGCAATTTCAATTAACCATCGAACCTCTCCACGTCGAAACGAAATTCCCCAGACGCGAGCTTAAACGGGGGGAAAACACGCGAGATTTGAACAGCGTGACAACGAAATTCTCGGACAGATTTTCGCAAGCTCGAAAAGTCGTCCACACCTGGATTTCGCGTTCGTTCATAGCTGGTGGATCGGTGATTTTCAGCGGCGTGAAGGCAGTGGCCAGAAGCTGGCAGTTTCGACACGTGAACCAACCGGTGAACTATTTCAACGTTCACCATGGTGTACGACACGACGGTTAGAGGGAACATTAGGCCAACGTTAGGCGACGTTGTAGCTGTATACGTGAGAGAGTGGTACCGCCAGACTCAGAACGATATTATACCTGGCGCTATTACGCGTCATTAAAGCACGTTAAGCTGCGTTTCCAACGCGTTTAAGGTCAGGTGTATGGGAATACGTAAAATGTTACACCTACACCGTGACAGATGTTTCCAATTCAAACGAGTTTTCTTCATTAGGACTGAGAATAGGTAGAATTTGCGAACTTTTTTCATTGCTAAATGAATTTTCACTTGACGATAGAAAGTTTCAATTTTTTTTAGAGGATGTAAATTATATTTTTACCTTTTAAAAATTAAAGTAAAATAGCTGGAGGTTAGGTTTATATCCTGTGAAAAAATTGAAATTTTTCATTCAGTAATTAAATGTGAAAAAATTCCTAAAGTTTACGTATTTTTAGAAGCTTCAAGGTAGTATCGCTCTTGAAATTAAATGTTAGGTTGTCAGGAAAATTCGTGAGGATTTTCAATCGAGATGGAAATTTCGATGTTAAGGAAAATGAAAGAAAAGCAAATTTTTGGTAAAGTAGAATTTTCCAATTGTAGATAAAATATTAGATTGTCAGGAAAATTCGTGAGGATTTTCAATCGAGATGGAAATTTCGATCTTTTGGAAAATGAAAGAAAAGCAAATTTTTTGTAAAGTAGAATTTTCCAATTGTAGATAAAATATTAGATTGTCAGGAAAATTGGTAAGGATTTTCAATCGAGATGGAAATTTAGATCTTTAGGAAAATGAAAGAAAAGCAAATTTTTTGTAAAGTAGAATTTTCCAATTGCAGATAAAATATTAGATTGTCAGGAAAATTCGTGAGGATTTTCAATCGAGATGGAAATTTCGATCTTTTGGAAAATGAAAAAAAAGCAAATTTTTGGTAAAGTAGAATTTCCGGAATTTTCCAATTGCAGAGAATTTGTAACTAGACGAACCTCGTTTCCTCAATTTTTCCTGTAACAGGAAAATTCCTGCACAGCTGCGAGATATTAGCTTCACGTGTTATTTTCACGAAGTATGAAAGGATCATTTTACATTTGTATGATGAGATCACGGACAGAAAAAGAGGTATTGCGAACGGACAGGTTACAGGAAAAACGGAGTTCAGCCATTTCCTTTCGAAAAGACGCGGGATCCAATATTCCCCTTTTCAACTTGATCCGCGTCTCGCAGAAAACGGAAAAAGGGGCTTCTACCGCGAAAATATATTTGCCAAACTGGATCAAATTCGTGCTAACACCCTTTTCAAATATTTGCAAAATTTCAATGCAACCTTACACGTCCTATTCATCTTCTACTTTCTTCTCTTTCTTCGTGTTTGCAACTTTTACCCTCGAACATTTCAACACTTCCGCCCAGAAACTCGGTAATTATAAACGTAACTCGTCTGAAAAAATTTTTATTTACTTTTTCGACGAGAAAACGAAAAATTAGATTTTATCTCGTTTGTTTGGAAAATTGATCGATCTGTAATTCCACAACCCGAAATTTTCAAGGCAATAACCTCTCAGTTCCCAAAATCGAAAGCTGCGAACTCCCGAATTTCAACTAATTTCCAAATGGAGAAATTCTAATTTTCCAAATATCGGTGTTTTTGAAAATTGAAAATTGGACATTCTTTTTCCACGAAAAAATCTAGACTGAAAATCGACGATCTGTAATTCCGAAACCCGAAATTTTCAAGGCAATAACCTCTCAGTTCCCAAAATCGAAAGCTGCGAACTCCCGAATTTCAACTAATTTCCAAATGGAGAAATTCTAATTTTCCAAATATCGGTGTTTTTGAAAATTGAAAATTGGACATTCTTTTTCCACGAAAAAATCTAGACTTTGAAAATCGACGATCTGTAATTCCGAAACTCGAAATTTTCAAGGCAATAACCTCTCAGTTCCCAAAATCGAAAGCTGCGAACTCCCGAATTTCAACCAATTACCGAAATTTCCAAAGATGACTCGTTTCGCGCTCTCGAAAGCCCCAAAGTTCGTCGTAGCTTCTCCGCGAACGAAACTTCCCAGCTGAAAGAAGACACGTCACACCGATCGAGCGCGTAACTATTAAATGTCGCGATAACCTTCGAGGAAACCAGAGATTAAGTTACTTCATTCGACGCATCGATAACTGGTTCGACGCGATTCTTTCTGGAAGAGGTTACTCGCAGTTGAAAAATCGCTACTTAACGTCGATTAATCATCGTCTCGACTCAGGTTCCAACGAAGATCACTTACGGACAATTAATTCATCCAACGAGCACGTGTCGTTTCTGGAACCACCGGCGACAATTACGCGAATACCTGTATTCAAATATTTACGAAGAAAACGAGGAGAGAGAGAGAGAGAGAGAGAAGACGACAAGCGAGACTAACGGAGAAGAATACTCTTTTCAATGAATACGAAAAGCTCCGCCTAGGTGTTTGTAATTTCAGAGAGAAACGCCAGCCTGCCTGTTCACAAAAGTATCAAAAACACAGTGTCCTGTTTTTTAACGTCAAAGAATTTATCTCGCCGCGACGTATAGGAGGGAGAGGTATTATCGTCGCGGTGAAGAAAGTCGTGGTATTTTTATACTGTAAATTTATAGAATGTTTGCTGAAAGTAGGATGAAAAATTGTTTCTCCTTTTCTTTGGGGGAGGGTTTCCACCGTAATCTGTCCGCGTGAAACCCGCGTCGACGATGATTAATCGTCGTTAAGCCGCCATTTTTCAACCGCGATCGGAGTGGCTTTTAAAAAGAGTTCAACCGTTTCACCGTTTTAAGATTACCGATGAGTCTTCGGACGACGCTACTTTTTCCATGCTTTCGCAAATCTGAGAATTTGAAAATTTTTATTTTTTTATATGGAAAGTTGTTTCTTCAGAGGTTGAGGAAATGAGCTGTTAACGAGTATCCAAAAATTGATCAGTTCGAGATCACTGTTCTCTATTTTCTCAAAATTCAAGAATCTCTACGTTTTCCTCCCAATATTCGCATAACGCTTTCACAAATCTAAAAATTTGAAAATTGATACTTTTTTGGATGGAAAGTTGTTTCTTCTTTTAAGTGGTAGAGGTTGAGGAAATGAGCTGTTAACGAGTGTCCAAAAATTGATCAGTTCGAGATCACTGTTCTCCATTTTCTCAAAATTCAAGAATCTCTACGTTTTCCTCCCAATATTCACACAATGCTTTCGCGAACTTAAAAATTTTTAATTTACCATATATTTTTTATGGAAATTTGTTTCTTCCTTAAGTGGTAGAGTTTGAGGAAAAGAACGATTAAAAAGTGTCCAGAAATTTCGAGATCACAAATCTTGGTTTACTCATCTGTTCATTTTTCTCTGTTTTCTTCTAAATTCCATAATTTCTACGTTTTTCTCCCAGTATCTGTGTACTTGGAAAATTTCTTAAGTCGCGCTTATCGACGCGTTTAAAGAGGATTACAAAAGGGCTGGAAGTAGGAGGAAGGGTAAGAAAGCGAAGGAACGACGACGACGTAAGGAAATTTTTGTCGCAGAGAAATTACTTCTGCCCTGGAGGACAGCTAAATTTCTTTAAACGCGCGACAAGAGCGGAGATACGGTATCGATGGTCCGGCCAGCCAGCTTGGAAAAGTAACTCCGCAGCCGATTGGGCAACGAAACTACGCGAAACTCGTTCGAGAACGCTGCTGAGCTTCTTTTCCTTCCGTAATAAACTTCTGGAACTAGCCTGACCAGTTAATGTGTTTCGACTGTCACCGAGAGATTCATCGATTGATTTTTCCTCCGGCGAATCACGGACAGTTTCTACGACGTTTCCCGGGTAACGTTCCTTGAACTTTTAATCCTATCCGTAAAATGTGAAGTTTAATCAATTTTGCAGAGCAGTTCGATGTTTCGATTTCTCGTCGAAAAAGTAATTCTAAATTTTTCGCGGTAAATTATATTTGCGATTATTAAATCTCTGGAGGGAAATATCGAAATATCCCTGGAAATCAAAGGGTTAAAATTTGTTGAAAAAAAGAGAAAGACGCAACTCGACTCTATCGGTGAAACATGAAATCTGATCGATTTTGCAAATGAACGAGATAAAATCTAATTCCTCGTTTTCTCGTCGAAAGAGTAATCTTAAATTTTTCGCGATAAGTTATACTTGCAATTGTCAAATTTTTCGTTCGGAAAGAATGTCTAATTTTGAAATTTGAAAATCACCGATATTTGGAAAATTGGAATTTCCTCCTTTAGAAATTATTCGGAGTTAAAAAACCACAGCTTTCGTGGATTTTGGCAATGAGAGGTGATTGCCTTCAAAATTACACATCGCAAATTTTCAAAATCCACGTTTTTTCATAAAACAAATTAATTGGAATTTCCTCGTTCAGAAACTATTCAGAGTTCAGTAAACCACAGCTTTGGTAGATTTTCGAAACGAGAGACCATTGAAATTACAGATCGCCAAATTTCCCACCTAAAAACTGAAAAATTGCAATTGTTAAATGTAAACCAAACTAGTTCCAAAGCTTTCGAAAGTTGGATAAAACCACGAAACAGGACGCACCAGCAGGATGAAAAATATCCACTCATCGGAGCAGCATTTCGCATTTGCAACGAACAATCCACAAGGATCCAATAGCGATACTTCTACCGAGTGTCCAATTACTTTCCATTTTCCGCGAAGAGGTGCGAGCGAAAAAAAGGAAAAGAAAAGGTGTTTTTCACGAATGGCGAAAAGCGGCGCGCGAAGTCTCAACGGGTCTCGAAAGTGCTCGTTTCTCACCGTAATTACGAGAGCTCAGTCACCTACAATTGAGCGCAAACAAAACGTTTATTACAACGTCTCCACGTGCCTGTAAACGTCCACGGAGCGTTTCTTTTCTCTTCTCGAAGAGGAAAAAGGTGTTCGACGTATAATCGAGCTAAAAATAAATATGACACGTGAGAAGCACGCAGGTAAATTCTCATGAAAACCGCTTTAACCGCATAAATACGATATGAAGAAGAAGATAAACTCTCTTGAAATCTTCTTCT
>NW_017100857.1:752072-771953 GCF_001263275.1 Habropoda laboriosa
CGACGATCTGAACAATTAAACGCCAGCTGAGATAAGGAAATGATACGGTAGATACAATGAAACGACGAGGAGGTTTGCAGATGACAAATTTCCTCTCGATGCAAATGGAAAATGACGGAAATCGATGTTTGAACGTCTTCGAGGCATCTTTGTTGGACGTTACCAGTGATTTACGGTGAAAAATTGAATACACAGAGTGAATAAATGCAATTTTAAGTGGAATACAGAGATTAGCATAGAGGAGGTGTTGAGTGGAAGAAAAGATGAGAAGGCAGGAAAGTGGTTGAGAACGATAAAGATAGAACGACAAATAGCGAGGGAAAAAAAACAGGCAATAGAAAAGAACAAAACCAAAGATTAAGGCTGAAATTAAATTAAATTAGTTAAAAGAAAAAAGAATGAATGAATGAGTGAACGGAATGAGCGGGAAGAATGAATGAAATAAGAGAAGCAAATGTAAACCAAGTCCACATTTCTTGGCTGTGGAGCCGAAAATAAAGATTGATATATATATATATAAGTGGAATACAAAGGAAAAAAATTAGAAAATGGTAGCTTAATGAAAATGCGGAAAATAAAGTAATTAGTCAACGTCTAAACGTCTTCGAACCAATATCTATCAAACACCATCAACGATTCACATCTCAGAATTAAATAAAACAAAAAAAATTATTTCAAGTAGAAAATAAAAAGAAAAAAAGTCGAAGAAGGTATACAAATTAGATATTTTCACGACAGAGTTTCTAATTCGAGAAGTCGCAAATTTTCCTGAGCATCGGTGAATGATTCCTGAAATCCGGAAGCTAGGTCAGCGAAAGTTAGGTTTAGGTTCCAGAGCTTTTTCATGGAAATTGTGAATTTAGGCACTTGATTCGGAAATGAGAGGAATTTCTTTGGGTTAACGACGAATTCATGGAATAGCCTGGATGAAAATCCGGAAAATGAAGTCGTAAGTCAACGTCTAAACAGCTTCGAACCAATACTTGTCAAACATCACCAACGATTCACGTCGAAGAATTAAATAAAAAAAAACAATTCGACAATGATACTTAATACTTGATCTCAAGGTAGCTTAATAAAAATGCGGAAAATAAAGTCGTAAGTCAACGTCTGCACGTCCTGAAAGCAATCTTTATCAAGCATCAGCAACGATTCACGTCGAAGAATGAAATACGCCGAAAGAAGAACTGAATTTTCAAGCGAAATGGATCGAAGATGATACTCGACGATCGATCCGAAGCAAACTTAATAGAAAAGAGCGGAGAATAAAGTTGGAACTGGACGTCTGATTGCTTGGAAATCGAACGGTATACCATAATTGCTCGAAACTTTCATTAATTCTGATTGATTAGCAATTCTAAATGTCCGTCGCTTAATTATTACCTTCCAACCAACTTTTCTCTCTATTTAAACATCGATCTATCGATCCGTGTGCTTCCTTCGTCAACTTCCAACTAATTTCAATCACCGGTTGAACTTTTGCGCAAAAGTTCCAAGATTTGTTAGGATGAACCCAGTTCTCTTCGGCGAAGAAACGCAGAAACTGGATAATTGCGAGTGAGACGAAGAGAGAGAAATCCTTCCACAAACCTTAGACAACGATGTTCTAATGACGCTGCACGCATAACGAGTAGCAGCAGGGATCAATTAGATCAATTAGAAATTGTTGCATCCACACTTCACGGCGTATATCACTTCCAGCCGAAGCTATTGTCGCGACACATGCTACTCGTGATACTTAACGAAGCCTGTCGCGTATATTTGCACGCTGAATTAACCTTGTGTAAATTGCGCAAGATAAATTCGTAACGGATCGTTTTATTCTCCACGTCGATTCAGCTTTTTCTGGATGCTCCGCTTTGACGAGTGTTTGCAGGTGTTTGGAGAATGATTTACGAGGCCTTTTGTCAGGTGTTCGAAGATTGTTTTGGCGACAATTTTTAGGTGTTCGTTAGTTGTTTCCTGAGATACTTTTGATGGTGTATTGTTGATGTCTTCTTGAGAATTTTTTATTTGAATTTATAGGTAAACCTATCAGCAGGTTTAGAAGAATTCAGCGACTTTTGTAAGTGTCTCATGCGGACTTTGTAAATTTCATTCAAATCCGTGAAACTTTGTTAATTTTTTTAAATATCGATAAATAATAATATTTAATGCAAAATATTTTTCTCATCCTTGAACCAAGTACCTAATTCAGTACCATTTCCCCTTGAAATAATTGATTTTTTACCTTTGGCCTTAGAAAAAAAATAGCCATTACTCCACGAATTCAAGATTAACCCAGAAAAATTTCTCTCGTTCTTGAATCCATCTAATTCACAATTTTTACAAAGAAGCTGTAGAACCTAGAAATCGTTGATCAACCATTTCCCCTCGAAATAATTGATTTCTACCTTTGGCCTTAGAAAAACAAAAAAGGAAAAAGACAGCCATCGTTCCATGAATTCATCATTATCCCAGAAAAATTCCTCCAATTTCCGAATCGAGTACCAAACTCACAATTTCCATGAAAAAGCTCTAGAACCTAAACCTAACTTCCAGATTTCAGAAATCATTCACTCGGAAAACTTTTCAAATGACAAACTTCCCCTTGCAAAAATCTAACTTACACACTGTTCATCTTGCAACAAAGAGGACCAAGCATCGTCCCACGGATCGGACGTCGAACGAACATTCAACCGATCAGAGACACGGTGAATCTAATTAACTCGAACTGATAACGCGTAATAGGATTCGAAATGGATTCAATTAAGGGAACAGTCGGGTCCGCGGTGGCCGGTTCGTTTCGTCATTAATGAAAACTTCTAATTACGGTGTTGGCCGCGCGCACACCGACGTGAATACGCGGTTCTGCCTCTACGGTGAACACCGAGACTTCCAGATTATGTTACAAGTTTAATTAGGAGCCGACGAGCACCAGCCTCGGAGTCCGCCAAGCAGTTGTGCACTCGTTACTGCCAACTTTATAACAGCTAATGCATCGCCTACCGATGGAACGCACCGCGGCGAGCATAACCGCTCTGTGGCTGCTGCACATCGCGTATGCTAATGTCGGTGAACGCTAATCGCGATATCCTAGCGAACCTGTCGCTTCAATCGCGCGTTGCGTCTCCGACGTGACGAATGTTGCAACGCTACGAACGATATTCAGCTGTTATTCCTCGCTAATGTTCGTCCCGGATTGGTTAATGTCGCTTGTTTAATTCCGCTTCGCAGGGAGGGCTCGGGTAACGATACTTGAAACTGTTTGCAGTTTCGCCTGATTCATTTATGAAGTTCGTGGAACAGCGGTAGAATTTTCGCGCGTTCCTTAATTCGCTTTTAACACCTCGACTTTTTGGCCGTTTCGATTTTCCGCGGGGTTTCTAAATGTAACTTTCGAGAGTACAGTTTTTCTTTCTTTTGTTTCAGTGAATTTTTGTTGGGAGAAATTGGAAGTTTGTAGTAAAGATGGGATACGGTGACAGAAAGTATTATTTTTTAGTCCCTCTTTCGTCGTTTCTCTGTTGTTTTATTTACAGCACGAAAGGGTTGAAAATTCCGAGCAATTGTACACGACGTTCTACTTTGTTTCAAATGTTTACCTCGACGTCTATGCACGAAAGATATTCCTTTACGCTAAATCCACGGCAATCAACGGAGATAAAGCGTTCGTTAGGCGAACCGAGATATTCTTCGTAAGCCAGATCTAAGGAAAGATCAAAGAGTCAAGAATTCTTGCGCAACTCTGATTTACAATTCAACAGAAACACCTACGTTTCTCTTCAACCTGCTTCACTCGAGAGACTTGGAAAAAAACAGCCGGAAACATTGTTGATTGTCTAACAAAACTCGCGTGAAACTCGGAAATACCTTACTAAACTCCAGATTAAGGACATAATTGAAATTCGAGTTAATTCGATTGGAAGTGTAAAATATGTGAGAAAAAGAAAAAAGTGAATACAGCCTATACGAAGTGAGAAGCGACGAAATATCCTTGGATCGATGGAGTCGCGGTGAAGAGGCGTTAATGCAACCCTCTCGCGGAGGAGGAGGCGTTGGTTTCTTGGCCCTGCTCCGAATCGCGTAATTAAGAGCAACCCTTTATTTGGCAGCCGTTGAATTCACTCGACCCTCCGCGTAGCCGCAATATTTTCCCGAGCTATCTGTCGCTGGCTAACCGATCGATCCCTAGGGAACGCTATTTTTTGCATCATTACAACCATCGGGACGTGACTCTCTCTTCTTTTTCTGTCACCTTCTCTCTCTGTCACTTACTTTCATCCCTCCTCCCTCTCTCTTTACTCTTTTCGCTCTGTCACTTTTATTCTCACTCTCTGTTTCTTTCTTTCATATCTTCTCTTCTCTTCTCTCTGTCTTTCTTTCCTCTCTTCTCCCTCTCCTCTTCCACGCCGGTTGGAAAAACTCCGATTCCATCGCGAGAAGAGCGTTTCATTAGGGCGAAACCGAGCGATAACGAGAGGCAGAGGTTCGAACACGAAGAAGAACTCGAGGATCCCGCGATGGATTAACGAAGGCCGCGTGCGATGTCGCACAACGATCATGACGAGAGATTAATCGAACGAGGAAACAAAGTTGACACGCCGCTTTTCAGACGTCCATTGAGATTGATCGACTTTCGCCAACGTACTGATTACACTTTAATTGAGAATAATACTCTGTAGAGAAATAGCGAACGGCATGAAAATTACTGTCTATAAAAAATTCCCCACCCAATGCCTCCATAGAAATTTAACCAATTTTCTTCACATTCTTAAGATTCTTCACCTTTCTCAACCAGACTATTCGTGTTTCGTTGAACCGCGTTACGCAAGCCTGTTTATTCAATTAATGCTAGCGTACCGTGCTAAGTTCAATAATTCCGCGAGAGCGTGTACGCCAAGTTGCGCGAGTCCCCGGTCGATTCGGAGGTTTTAGGAGTTCTGAAATCCGTGTGACCTTGTTTAGGAATTTATACGAAATCTATACGAAACTCGTTTTGCCCATACTGCGCCCCGCCGCCATGTTTAAGCACACCTCCTCCGCTGAACTATTTCAGTTTCTACTTAAGAATCGAAAATATAGATCTTCGCCCTCCTCCATTTTCTTCTTCTGCGATCTTCGGGCTATAGTGAAATTCAATCACGTCTAACTCTTATGTTCCGTAATTTCATTTGTCAGAAAATATGGAAGAAAAGCGAGAAAACGACAGAATTATCCAGAGACGTTCGAAATCTTAACAACGTGAGGAATGTTCGAGGGCAGAAGTTCACCGCTTTGAAACGCAATATTACACAAGAAACAAGATCTTGCTTCCGTTTGGTAGCACCAGAAAGGATTATTCCTCAAAGCATTCACCATTGGCTGATATATTAAACGAAAAGAACCCCCTCGTGGAATAACTTCCATTCTCGGCACTGTTCAGAGGTGGGACTTTCTCTGAATATTCTTGATCCCTAATGAAACAAACTATAGAACTTCCGTGTTACCAACGGAGGAATATTCGATGTAAAATTAGATTTCCACGCCATTCCGTGGTTCGATTCACAGCTGTCCCAGAGGAGGATGCAATGTTGCAAAGAAACCGGATAAAAGGGACTCTCTGGTAGCCGGCTTGGCGAAGAATTGCGCACGGTTCCGTCGAACAATCAGAACCAACAAACATTGTGCTATTCGACGGAGTAACCAACCGCGCTCTGTCGACTTTTGTAGCCTGTAAAATTTAATAACCAAAAAGATTCTCCCTTCTCTGGATGTAAGAGTGGCTTTTTCAAAATTTCTGCTGGAAATTGTGTAAATACATTTTCTGAAAGCGTTTCAGATTCTACGGTGATCATTTTTTGTGAGAGTGAGGTAATAAATAATTTGTGTAACAAGAAAATCCATTTCCTTCGTCTATCTTTTCCATTTATTTATCCAACAAGAAAAGAAAGTGGTAGAAGAGGGATCCTTGAGCCACCGGTAAATCTGATTCAGACTATATCCACCTTGTATCCTCTTATTTACACTTCTTTCAATTCTAATAAATGAAGAATCTATTTTTTTAAGTCGTTCTTCCTCTTATTTATCCAACAATGCCTTAAGAGAAGAGATTTTTGCAAAATGGTAGAATCGTCCTTGAACCGCCAATAAATCTGCTTCAGACTATATCTCACTCTATCCACCTTGCATCCTCGTATTTACATCTCTCAATTCCAATAAACGAAGAATCCATTTCTTTCGTAATTCCTTCTTCTAATTTCTCCACCAAGAGCTTAAAAGAAGAGATTTCTACAAAATGGTAGAATCGTCCTTGAACCAGCGATAAATCTACTTCAGACTATATCACACTCTATCCACCTCACATCCCCTTATTTACACTTCTTTCAATTCTAATGAACGAAGGATCCATCTCCACCGTAATTCTTTCTCCTTTAATCATCCCAGTCCTTTCGACTCGCGTTAACCGGCTAATTAAACGATCCGGTGAAATTTCCGCGATTAATCTGGTCGCGGCGCGGGCCAACCCAGTTTTCTCACCCTTCGCTCTCCCTCTCCCTCTCTCTCTGTCCGTTGTCCGAGTGCCTTTGAAAAGAGGGTTATCGTTTCGCCGTGAAAACGCGAAAAAACCAGAGAAACTGCCGCGTGTTCACCGCCTTCGAAAAGTCTTTGTTCGCTGACACTCTGTCCGCGTCGCGAGTGCAAGCTCTCGCCCACTTGGGCCGCCAGCAAATGGAACGCTTTGTACGGTTTCCTGGCCGCGATTCCGCCACAAAGTGGCCGCTATGAAATTGGACGCGATTCGCGAAAAAAAAAAGAAGAAGAGAAAAGAAGGGAGGATCGTTTTGGACCGTGTCACGGACAGAAACGGCGTCATTAAAACCGGCTCTGAACGAGAGCGTCGCGATGGCGGTCATCGTTGCGATACACACGCGCTTGTTACACATAGCAATAACGTTTCATCTTTTTTCTTCTTTCTATAGAGCTATCGATATTTCGTCTGCTCTCTGCCTGCGTTACTTTTGTATACAAACGTCTCTACATCGGTGGAATTAAATAAGTAAATAAATAACGCGCGAGAGGAGATTTAAGACGGAGACTTTAACGACTGAGAATAATGGAAAATTCGTGTCCTATGATTTTCGGGAGTTTCACGATTTTTAGAGTGAAACAGAAGCGTGAAAGTAATGCTTGTTTGAACTGTGCGATTCGCGGATGTGGTAGCGGTTGTTTGGCAATGAATTGTCCAGGTATATCTCATGAGTTTGGTTAAAATAATGGGGAAGCTTCGCTCTCACTGTTCGGTTACGCTATTTATGGCAATTTTCCAACTTTTTCTTTAGTGGAGATAGTGTGCGATACGACAGTGGATTGTTCAATAATGAATCGTCCAAGTGTTTGCCATGAAAAATGAAATTTTAATAAACAGAAATTATAAAAAATCTTTGCTCTATTTCGTATCGTATTTTAATTCCTGAAAAATGATATTTTTTACCAAGAGTAGTACTAGAAAATTATAGTTTACTTAAGGCTTGCTGATCGATTCTTTCGCAGTGGAACTTTCAACAGACGAAAATAATAAAATGGTATGTTCTATTTCGTACCCTATCCTGCCCCCAGAAAAAAGTTTTTGATCGGGGACGCTAACACAATGCCAACTAAAAATAATTACACCCTCAGGGTGTAGAATACTATTTCATTTAACCCATTTGCGCGTTCAACGAGAGCTATCAACGGAGGCTTGTGAATTCCTATAGTGTTCGGTTGAAATAATTGACACAGCCGGTGGATTCGCATATTCGCGCATGCTTGACGAAAAATACAACTTTCGGGCAATTTCATTTCAATACTTATTCTTATCGAAATGAAAATCTTCAGAAGACTACGCTATTTCTGTTCTTTTTAGGTTAATTGCCCCAAGTAACTCGGGAGAAATAAATTACGCTGTTTCTAAAGCTCTACAAAGTCTATAGAATACTCTGATTTGGCTTGAAAGGTGAAAAACACGTGGAGCTGTAAATGTTCAAAAATGTCACGAGCAATGAAAAATACGTAGAATATTTTAGCTATAGAGAACGGATTACTCTCGCGAAAGATTAATAAGTATCGATGGTTAAGCATGCATCTACAATTTTCCGGCGTTATTGGAGGTTCTTTATAAACTTTCTCCTTCAATGCACCCCATGAAAAGAAATGCTTAACCATCAATGCAGACGTCACGGAAAGAACTAAGCAGTCATTTCTTAACCGTTTACGCGAGTCTATTGCTGCTAGTGGACACCATTTTGAGCATCGATTCAATTAAGGTAAATGATATTTTTTTAACGTTTCTTTGGTTTAGACGAAGAAGGTTTACTCTCGGTATCTCCTAAAAGATGGGTGTAAAAAAATTGTAGGTTTACCTATAAAAAACTTGATAACTCTGGGAAAAAGGGGTTGACAAAAAATTTCGTACTTAAAGCTCTCCTTGGACCATGTTATTTTAGCTAAAGAAAACTTCCGATCGAACCGCCAACAGCAGAATAATCTAAGCGGATCACGCTTCGTGGTCAACCCGGTATACTTACAGTGACTCTTACTAATATTAGGACACTCTTTAGAACAGTATAACTTTTTTAAAATTGAACTCAACGACTTGAGTTTTTTTTTCGAGAAGTTAGAAGGATTAGTATACTAGATGACGCGTGTAAAATTTTTTGAAAAAATTGCAATTTGTGGAAAGGTCACTGTTTACAACTTTTTTACCCGAGCTTGTAACGAAAATTTAAAAAATACGTTTTGTAGATTTATGCCAATTATACGCATGCCGAAAATTTGATCGAAATAGGTCAATGTTACTACGAGCTGCAAATCGTTAAAGATTGTGAGAATCGCACTATTTCGGCCTATAATTGTAATAAATCTGAAGATTCCTACATCTTCCGGTGCCTGTCGCTTGTTTCTCCGTCTACCGATTTTTATGAAATTTTCAGCATGCCTACAACTGACATAAATCTACAAAACGTATTTTTTAAATTTTCGTTACAAGCTCGGGTAAAAAAGTTGTAAACAGTGACCTTTCCAGAAATTGCAATATTTTCAAAAAATTTTACACACGTCATCTAGTATACTAATCCTTCTAACTTCTCAGAAAAACCCAAGTCGTTTGATCCAATTTAGAAAAAGTTATACTGTTCTAAAGAGTGTCCGAATATTAGTGTTGGATTATTAGGAGAAATGAGAATGTGTCTGTGTAATAGTAACAGCAAAAATGATCAACACACTGAGACAGATTAATATAAATATATATATAGAAATAACATAGTAACCATCTGTTTAGTATGAGTGACGCTGATACGTTTTTTTTCTCAGCGTGTCGTCGATGTTTGTTTGATTGATTGCATAGCGACGTGCCTCCCTCGCGTATCAAAATAAAGAAGATTCATAATTAAAATAATATCTTTTAATTCATTACCATAATTCTAATAATTAGTAAGAGTCACTGTGTATAAAATTTATAATAAGCGTAAGTGGTAGGAGAGAAATGTAAACGGTTTCTGTAATTGTCCTTGTGAAATTCGAAATGCGTCAAAATGGCGCGTCCCGTAAACCTAGTATTAAGAACAGCAGCCTCGGAAATTCACCGTAGACCATCGACGTTACACTTCAATTACAGAACACAATACGAGCGAACCGCGAGAAAAATTCGGCAAGAACGCGGCTAATCGTCGCGGAGGCGGCTTCTTTGAAAAATCGTTCAGCGCTTATTGATTAGAGTTGGGGGGCCGCGGCGATGGTCCCGGCGAACGCGTGCACCCGGATTTTACTTTTCCTCCTACACACGCTGCTTTACGAGCCGTTCAATTCGTTCAATTTCCCCGTGGAACAAATCACCAACCAGCTGCTGTCCAACTCTACCAACCAGATTCCGCCAAAGATACCGTCTCTCGTCTATAAACCGGCCCGTAAATAAGCCGATCGCTTCAATCTCTCGCGAGGGGCGCAGCCGACCGAACGACATCGTCTTCGTTGGAACAGTGAAATTTAAATAAAGAAAATCAGAAAAAAAGGCTCGAAGGGGACGCGTGATTTTACGACTCCGACGGTTCCTCTCTCTCTCTCTCTCTCCCGATTTGCAAACGCCGCTCTTCGAATTCCACGTTCGATGATATCTTTATGACCATCCGCGAGTGTCGCCGTTTGCGCAAAATATTTCTCCGGCCGATTTCGTTTTACTGCGTAGCGGGAAATTGGAGTTCTTTGAAAATTGAGAATTTCTTTTTGGGGCATTTCGACGGAACTTTTAACACGTCGATGACGACTACACTGCGGATTTTTAGTAAAAAAATATTACGAGTACTAAATTTTGGGTTTATTTATTTATTTCTGTGTACTTTTGTGCCTTCGAATTTTCCAGAAATGCATAGAAATCCGCAGTCTAACGATGACAAATTTCGGGAAGATTATTAGGTATACGGAGAAACTGTGAAGGGGTAGTAGATCTGTCGGAAGGAATTCTTTACTCGAAAACTGGTAGAGATGAAAATTCAAAGGTACATACATCATGTCGAAAGCTACATCCTTATACTATACCCGGAAGAATTTTCAATTCTCTACCTCGAACAAGTATGATTTCACAACAGTTTCTATATAAAAGTGAGGAAGAGAGATGTCGAAGCTAGAAATGCTACTTTGGAAATCTGTACAATTTTAGAAACTGTGTTCTTTCTTAACCCTTTACTTGCGAGTAATTTTCCAAAATTCTCTTCCACCAACTTGATAATTATAAACAATTGTTTCAAGAAAAATTTGAGCTTACTTTTATCCGCGAATTAATTCACGAAATTTGCCGAATTTCCTATTTCATATTTTTCTAAACTGTGCAACAGGTCAAAACATCTCATCTACCCCAAAAAAATTAGTTCCATTACTCTCCCTAACTCTAAAGAAACTCTCGAGACTTAGCCAGCACAAAGGGGAAAAAATTAGATCCATTACATTTCCATCGCACTATATAAAATAATAATACAACTCTAAGGAGACGCTCGAAACTTCGCCGACAGAAAAGAATAAAAGGAAAATAATAAAATCCATTACTCGTCCATCACGCTACACAAAATAATAATACAACTCTAAAGAGACCGCTCGAGACTTCTATGAACATGAAAGAAGAACAAGAAAAGTACCGCGAGTAACAAATGAGAAAAGGAAGAAAACAATCGATTTCATCGTTGATGTGACGGAAAAGATCGTCGCTAAAACTGTCTACGATCTCTCTGCGACGTATGGATACGTCATACATTAGCAATGCTTCGCAAGCGTCGCTGATAAAATGTCAACCGAAAGGGGTGTCTGAAAATTCGCACGCGACAACGTCTGTGCATCGGGGTCACGAGCAACCTGGCCAATTTATACGAATAATCGCTCTTTCTTCCCTGCTTGCCGTTAATAGCGGCGATCGTTCGCGGGTATCGATAACCCGGCGAGAATAACCGGTCTCTCCCTTCTATCCCAGTCTCCTCGCCACTCTTTTGAACGCTCGATCGTCCCCGCGATTCACCCTCCTCCGATCATGTCCATTACTGTCTACTACATACGAGAAAAGTCCCACGAAGAGACCCCAACAAAGAAAGCAAAAAAAAAAAGACAGAAACAACGAAGATACTAGAGGAGAGAAGAAAAGAAACGTTAGAATGACAGAAACGAAAGGGTGGCAAAGGTGGTATAGGCGTTACTGCTTTGTCGGTCACAGGGACCCTCCACAGTCTCGTTTCGACCTTCTTTTCCGTGCCTCGGTGCAACGGCCAGCGCACGTGAAATCGCCTAGATGGCGCTCGCGCTAATCAGCCTGCTGCACCCTCTGCCCCTTCTAAACGAAACTAGGCGACGGAGAGAGAAAGGGAGAGAGAGAGATAGAGAGAGAAAGAGGGAAAGAATGTGACGACAGAATACTCCATATACCGGTAGGGAGCTCCGTGAAATGGGAAAAGAAGGATAGAATCGAAGAAGGAACACGGTGGGAAGAAAGTAAGGAATGAACGTGGAAGGGTGAGGATCAGTGAAGAGGGATCGTGTAAAGGGTAGGAGTGGGGGGTGAGCGTGTGTCGAGGAGTGGGGGTTGTATCGACCGCGCCGCACTGCGGGGCTTTATCCCCACTCCTGCGCCAACCTCCCACCACTCAACATCTCGAGCGACCAGTGTATTCCTCCTAGGCTAGGCACTGGAGGAATATCCTCGCCTCTCCCCCCACCCCTTTCTACGCTATGTTTCTCGCACACCCGCGTGCAGATCACCCCCTTTTCTTCCGTGTACTCTCTTTCCTGATCCTCTTCGTTCTTTCGTTGCTGTTTCTCTTTTTTCACTCTCTCTCTATCTCTGTCTTCCTTGTTCGATTTTAAGGTTACCTCTCTCTCTCTCTCTCGGCTTGCCTGGCGTTTTATCGTTTCACATTTTTCTCCAGGTTTTCGCGCCTTCTCGGTTTCGATCGGTTCAGCTAGAACGGTTGTACGGGAGGAAAGAAAACGGGGGAGGAATGGGTTGAAGTACGAGTAGGAAGAGTTTCTCGCGGAGCAGGAAGGCGTGTACCGAGGCGCGCCGCTGAGGAACTCCGAGGTGTTGGTTGGTGTGGGACTGTTGTATTGGCTTCTCGACGGTACGATTGTTTAACCCCTTAACGTTCATATTTCTCTTGACTCGGTGTGCCGGAAATTATTAATTTTCTTTCTTTTTCTGTTTTCCACGAACAATTCCAACTTGTTAGAAATTATTTGGGAGAAGATAGAATTTTCGTGGTTGCACGAATAGTGTCTTTGTCATTTCTGTTAGGCTGCTTCTTCACGTTCGGCACTTTTCTTTTCACGCTACATTTACACTTCGAATGCAGACCAACTAATCCTTTACATTTCCTCTAGCATTCCATTTCCTCGGAAATAAGTTACCCGTTATTTACGCTGCTGCAACTTACGTTTCTCTCAGAATGGAAAGAATAAAGTAACGTAGAAAGTGGAGGGAAATAAAATAAAAAAAATTGAAATATTAAACGGTGAGTGAGAAAGAAAGTGTTGAATTCTGTTACTTTGATTTGTTATTCACGCTTCCTACGATTATGCTCTTTCGTCTTGCAATCTTACCGCCTTTGTTGCACGTATTATCTAATATTCTCTGAATAATTTAGGTGAAAAGAAGGAAATACGAACCGGGAAGCCTGAAACTACCCGGCAGCCTGCTAAAAAGAGATAACCATAACCTATTTTATATAATATTCGTTTATCTTTATGGAGGAAAAAATTGTCGGATAATTCTGTCGGGTAATTGCGAGCACGAAGTGACAAATAATATTTAGAAATATAAATTCACCGGTGAATTCGTGAAAAATTGACGATTTTGACCAATTTTTACATTCAGCCATATAAGCAGTGAAAGCTTCTTGGAAGTGCGAGCATAAATCGAAACATGAATTATACATCTGTAAGCAGAGCGTGAGAGCACATGATTTATAACAGGAATTTTTCTTTGCTCTTTCATACTGCAGCTTTTCATTAAATGTTACGAAAAAGCCGGAAATTTCAGCTCTGCTACTCAAAGTATCGAGCAAACGTTGCAGCTAATTTTCATCAAGTTTCCCGTGTCCTGTCTACTAAATTGTGTAATACGAAATGTGTTTTTCACAGAGGAATGAAGATCGTTTCTCTAATTCGAACAAACCTCCCCAAAACGGTAACATCAAGCTAACGACGAAAAAAGCTCACAAATTTTCAACATTTAACCGTTTGCAATCGAGTGGCGACTGAGAAGCGACATTAACCCTTTGCGATCGGCACATTTCTCTGGTGGGACTACCAGCTAGTCGGAGCAAATTTACATTTCTTTTTTTTATGTATAAGGATATTGAAAAACAGAATATTTTGAAACTGATACATTTCGTTTAATACATACTAGTTATAGTGCATAAAAATAAAACGTTTTAATTTTTGTAATTTTCCAAAGTACGATACTTGACAAAACAAAGATCATGCCGCCATAGCGGCGACACCGATTTCTAGAACAAAACTGAAATGCCGCCACTATGGCGGCACCGATCGCAAAGGGTTAAATGTCACTTGGTAAATAACGAATCAAGACAGATCTATGGGCCTCCACGAATTTCTTCACTATAGAGAAATAGAGAACGCGTTGAACATTTACATAAAATCGCGTTTGAAAAAATTTCAAAGAAGATCCGAATTGTAACCTTTCCTACAGCAAAGTCACCTCCGAGTGCAAAGGGTTAAGACGCAGATAACTGACAATTTCACCCAACGATCGAATAAATTCGACATCTTTAAAATTCGCTCGTTTCAACGAACAAAATTTCGACTACTCGAGTAATCTTTTCACCAGCGGCATTCATCACTCGATTATACCACACCCTCGAGGAGTTATTCGTTTCCCAATTACCAACCCCTTTCTCATCTTCCTCCGACCAAATACTCGATTTCTCTATTTTTCACCACTTCACCGCCCCTTCCAATCAGAGCAATCTCACTCCAGACGGGAGATCCTCGGTCGGTAACCCAGTGACTGCAAGAACCGTGGTCGCAAAAGACCGACGAAACATCGCGGAAGGACGAATTTACAGCCACGATCCCCGGTTTCTCGACACGGGAAGCGCGTAACTCTGATCGAAGAGTCGTCCGCCTTTGGGTGGGGTTGTCGATGCATAGGCGAGAAGGGGCGGCTGAATCGGGAATTTGTTGACAGGTAAGGCTTGTTACGTCGAGGGCTGTTCGGCTGGAGAGGCTGCTCGATTAGTCGGGAAATGAAAATCGAAGGAAAGACGCGCACGCAACGCCGCGAGCGCTTCTCACGTTCCTCCACTTCCGTTCGCGTGAAAATTCCGAACGAAGCCAGTCTAGAGTAATTGATGATATCGTAATGATAACAGAAAGTTATCGAAAGTGATGGTCTTAAGGTAGCCGGGGAGCGAGACTAATCTTCCGGAGCTCGATTTTTCATCGCTCGCGAGGCGAAGAATTAGGGTTGATTGAAAGTTTAGAGTTTCGTGAGAGAAGAAGGAATTGACGCTTTGGGTTACGAGGATTTTTTAACCCTTCGACAGTGCGAGACTCGGGCAGAGAGTCAAATATCTAACAGTTTAACTCAAGAGAGACTCTTAAAGGGACGAGATTCTTATCGTTATAACTATGACGTAGTCTAGCTTTAAAATGATCACACACGGCATAACTATTACAGAGATACGCGTAAAATCTAAATTTCTCTTAGCGTAATTTGAAGTTTCGTTAGACTGTCAAAGGGTTAAGAGACTTCAAGACACATTTCAAAGCGACTGCTTCAAAGCAGAAACTGACCAGTAAAAAGGTAACAAGAAAATTAGGAAACAAAGGAAGGTAAACTTGTAAAATTTCTAGAAGTTTGTATTATATTATACAGAGCGTCTCAGCTGATTTTGACATCTCGATTTTCTCGTTACTATTACTCATAGCGGAAAATGTTTCGGATGAAATTTAAACGGTGTCGAAGGGGGCACGTTCTGATGTTACTAATTCTTTCATAAGCGGAAAAGTTTCACTTTCATCTCAAACATTTCTCGCTTTGTGTAATAACAGCGAGAAAATCAAGATGTCGAAATCAGACGAGACGATTTTTATATCAATAAAAATACACAGAATGTTTACTATATTAGTTTCTCTAACGTTTCTCGCAGCAAACGGCAGATTCGCAAAAATAGAGGAAGTTTCACGGTGACTTGAACAGATTTCAAAAAAATTCTTCGAAACGGTAAAATTCTCGACAAAACCGATTCAGTCGCGAAAGGGTTAAAGCCGTTTCTCCGTTCTTTCGGCCTTTATCTTCCACCGAGGCTGCGGCACGCGCGATTAAATTACGTATGCGGCGGCGTGGGAAAATATGAGCAGAGTTACGATTTTAGCATCGCGGCGAGAGGGGAAAATACCGCTATAAATAAGGAGAAGTCGCTTGCTCTCGGTTTTTATTATCGCCCTGGTTAAAATTGGCCCTGGTTTCTCTTTTTACGAAGGGCGAAATTGCAAATACCGAACGAGACCGGGACACGATTCTCGCCGCCTCGTTTTCTTCATTCTCCGCGGCTTTCGTTCTCCGGTGATTATCCCCCTCATCTAGCCACTTTTTTCCTTTTATTTTACGAGCCGTTCCGAAGTTTACGATAATTTTTTTCCCACAGAAAACACGATTTTTCAAGAGCTTCCTCCTTAGTCTTGCGTAAACTCTCGTATCGAGACTGTAATCGATAAAACTGATAGATATTTCATTTTCCAGCCTTAAGTGACTCACTCTGTATATACACACCATTCGTAAGTGCTGCTAAAACAGCTATCATGTTTGTACAGAAAGTATTACACGACTGAAATTACATTTCTTCGCGAAAGTTAGAAAAGAATGATCACGAAAGTGAGAAAAACGTTTATCGGCTAACAATTGATCGGTATAAAATCGACGAAATTACGGTTAACCCCTTAACCTATGATCTTTTTCCGATAAGACTAAGAAAGAAAATACAGCGGGGCCCCGAGTTACGTCCTCCTGACTCACGTCGTTTCTACACAATTCGATAGTCGATTGCTTTTAACCGATACTTCACGCTCCACGTGTTTAGTTCTTACTGAATTAGTCTGGAAGTTAAAACTTTAAATGTGATCCCCTCTATCGTCTCTACAAATTTCTAAGAAAATCTAACCCCTAATCCGATAAATACATGTAGGGGGAGTTCGCTTAACGCCGGACGGCACCTAATATCTGCAATAATTGAAACGCTACCGAACCGTTTTATTCCGCGTATCTCCTAGAGGAGACAAAAGGAATAAAAATATGTTTTCTACGCGTTTCAGTCGCGTGTGCACAGGTAGAGAGATTTATTTAAGAAAAACCTTAAGCGCCCGGCGCTAGTGGGACTCCCCCTATATGATAGGTAAGGGAGAAAGTCTTTTTACGGTTGATGTTCTTGAGGTTCACTCGTCTCTAAATTGCAGAAATAGCGCTCAAATCCACTATAAGTCAGTTTTAAGATGCCCTGTGAATACGTGAAAGCGAACGGAATGTTGAAATTTGACGAAACCTCAATCTGCCGTCGATTTGTAAAAGGACTTTTTCCCCAACCCGATATACACTACCGGCCAAATGTTTGGAATCACTATGCATTGCAAGTTACACAAAAATTCGCAGACAAAAGTCAGCAGCTTTAAGAATTTTTTAACGAATTTTGTATCGTTCAAACCATAAATTGCTATTTATCTCGACAATATCAATATCAAGTCTATGAAACATTAGTAGCAGATTCAGTACTGATGAAAATTTGGAGCCAAAAGTTTGGAATCACCGAGTATTGCAATTTACACAAAAGTTTCCAGAAAAAAGTCAGCGACTTTGAGAATTTTTTGTCATTCGAATCAATTGATATGAGATAAATTGGTAAAAGCAGAATTGCGATTAACTTCAAATCTGTGAAAAATTAGCAGCAGATATAATATCGATGAAAAGTGGGAGGTGATTCGAAACTTTTGGCCGGTAGTGTATGTACTTACGTGTCTATCCTGTGTACCCCGACTTACGTCGCACACCCTGGAACCAATTAGTACGTAAGTCGGGGCCCCACTGTATTCGAGGGTGTAACAGTACGAATTTGCCTCTCGATCGATGGTGACGAATTTCACTATAGACGTTTTAAGTCTCTACAGTGTCTCCCATCGATAATCGGACACTCTTTTAGAACAGTACAACTTTTTTTAAATTCATCCTAACGACTTGAGTTTTGTTCGAAAAATTAGGATTAGTATACTAGACGACGTGTAGACAAAGTTTGAAAAATAATTGCAATTTGTGGAAATCGCGTAGAAAATTGAACCTCTTTACCTATGATTTTCTTCTGACTATGCATCGGTCATTTAGCGTTTCAGTACTGTATCAGGTAACAAAAGCTAATCTGTTACAGATTAATGACATTCAGTAATCCTCAGTCTTGCAAATTCCAACGAAAGTTAGGATTACAATTACCTCTTCTTACCAATGTAACTATTTTTCTCACATCTTCAGCCTGACTCGTTGTCACAGGTTAAACATTTCTCGGTACAATCGACACTTTCGACACGTTCCAGTCTCGAACGACTCACCCTGTATACCTCGGTTAGAGTGTTGGTATGCATAGTTCGAAAGGTACAAGAAAATTCGCGTTACTTTGCTTAACGCAAACTTGAAAATTGTCCGAGAACTCTTGTGAATACCATCAACGAAGCACGTTCTTTTGTCAAGAAACAACGCGCAACGAAACGCCCTATTTCGCTTTCTTTCGAACGTGCAAAGAAAGGCAGCAAGGAAATGGGAAACAGTTCGTTCCGAGGCAACAGGAATCACGACGATTGTCGCTGGAATCCTGGATGATCGTAACGCCGAGATCACGAGCAGCAACGTGGCCGTTGAAAGATGCACGAACCTACTGAAGAAGAGGGAAAGAAACGGTCGTTGAAAAGAGAGAGAGAACCGAGCAGACAACCATTTGCATGTGACATTTCATTTTTTTCTTTCCTTTTCTCCCCTATTTTCCATTCTTTCTCTTTCAAATTCGCCGCACTTTTACTATTGCACAGCAGGGCAGAGCAGAGGAGGCGAATAAAGGCGCGACTGTGCATCGATGAAACGTAGAGATATCGATTGCCGACAGTTATGCAGCCATGGTGAATAAAGAGACAAGAAAAATAGGCGAGGGAAGAAGAAGGGAGTGGGAATTTTATAACCAGAGGTTGGTGCACCGTGTCAGATTAAAGGAGAAATTTACGAGAAGCCGATATATAATACGGGGGGTGTCTCGTGACACTGGCGGATCAGCTGATCCGTTTAACCTCGCCCGAACGAATACGGAAACCACCAACCGGTGTATAGAACATTGTTGAATGAGTTTTCGGTGATGAAAAATTGATCGAGTGTTTGGGAGAGCGTTGTGTGTTTGTTTCACGAGGATATGGAAGTTGGTGTTCCGGAAAATTGAAAATTAAACGGACTTCACGTGTATATACGAATTTCGTTTAATTCTCAATCCTCGGGATCTTCTGTTGCACCATTATTCTCGTTTCAACCTCGGATAACCACTGCCCGGACCCACAGGGAGCCGTAGAAAAATCAGAGTTTTCTCCGGTTTAACTAATTACCCCGAACGAGGAAATGAATTCGAAATAAAACGGTTGGAAATATAAGCCGTGTGTGTGTGTTCAAGTAGTTTGGTAATTACTCTTTGGCCGAGACAATTCCCTAGGAGGACAAGACAACCGTGGGTGAAAAGAGGAACCCCGCTCGGTGAGAGAACGCGAGCTCAACGTGTCAAGAGTTAACCATGAAGAATCACCGGCGACGTTTCACGAATGACAAGGGGGAGAAAGGGTACGCCAGAGAGATTCATGTGGATTCGAGCTAATATTTGTGCCGCAATGGCAACGATTTAAGGCGACAAGATGATGTCCATCGATCTCCTTGTTCGCCTCACACGCAATCCGTTCTCTTTTCCTCTCTTCTTCGCGAAGGACTTCTCTTTGACACGAAATTACTTTCGTATCTCTGTTTCTGTCTGTGTGTGGTTAATTCGATAGTTAATTCATCCGACACCGCGACGTTTCGCACCGTGTTGAATATTGAGTAACTTTGGACCGGGGCCAAATATATATACACCCCCTCACCTCTCTGGACTCGACCCATTCGAAACGCGTCTCGTTAACGCACGACATTGTCACGTGAAAATTTGATGACGTTTTGTTATTAATTCAGTTCCTTTGTTTCTTGTGACCGTCAATTCCCTGGCCCTGATAGTTACTTTTCCTTCCTCTTCTTTTTGATAGGATATCGGCCACGCTTTTTATTATTCCTGGTTTTGAACCCTTTTGTCTGTTTTTTTTTTTCAAGTTTTTTTTTTTCTGTATATTTTA
>NW_017100857.1:771973-777346 GCF_001263275.1 Habropoda laboriosa
TTTGCAGTGTGTTTCTTATTCTTTTGCATTGAAGGTATACTTAAACATTTTTGAAAAAAACCGGGAAGATCCAGCCGAGACTCGATCCCGGGACCCTTGGATTAGCAATCAGGCACACTGATCACTTCGCCAACAAGCCTCTTGTACTTGGTCTTCTTAGTACAGGGTACTTAAGTAGGATAGATATACCCACTATGCAAAGCACTTTATTTCGCGGTAATCTGCTTCTATACTAACTAGACGAATTTAATACAAAATCTAGAACAGTGATATTTTTAACGTAATAAATAGATTTGTAATTGTACCAAACTTTATTAATTATCTCTCTCGTTAAATTAAGCACTTTTATTCCAGAATAATGGAGCTGTTTTATAATCCATATAAATTTAACTCGTTCTAAAATATATTTTTAAACGTAACATTTAAATTTTTAACTTTACAAACATATTCAAAGTATACTCTCCGAAAGGAATTTTATTCCAATAATTGGTCCTTCAAAGTTTCGTCCAATTTGTAACCAAGCGTATCCAAAGTATCGAAAGAATACACTTCAATTTGCGGGGGGGAAACAGCAATTTGTCCGTTCTGTTGTGAAAAAAAATTTCGAAGCACAGTTTTCGGATGGAAAAAACGATGGACCCTCTCTGGAAGGTTCTCTTGTTCACCTCTTCACCTTCTCTTGTTCTACGGCGCTCAATACAACGCGTTTCGGACATTCGCGTTAGATTATTCTCGCCGTTTCGTCGGCTTTTCGCCTTTCCTTTTCTCCACTGGTTACACGCGTCGAACGTTCAATTATCTCGAGTAATTGCCGGACCAGCCGGGGCGGCCTGCAGCTTGAATTTTAATTAAACTCACTTTGACATTTTCGAGAAAATCTGATACGACGAATGAAGTGGTCCCATTCGAAAAGTTCGAGGTGCTCAAAGCAACCTCGACTTTTCTCTTTTTCTCTCCGTTTTTTCCTTTCTTCCTGTTCGAAGCTTTAACAGAGGTAAGCGAAACGCTTGAAACACGATGCGTTTCTGTGTCCACCCACGGTGATTTCACGCTGAAACACACGGATTGTAAACGCAAAATGGAGATGCAAATGGAGGGAATGGTAAAAGAACGATGTGAAAATGCGAGCTCGCGGAACGTAGAACAATTCTTCGCAGGGTTTCAAAGAAAACGATGAAAATTCTGCATCGGTACGGTATCATTTTCATATTCTGAAACTCGGACCCTACGAAGCTCTGAAAAATTTCGAACATTTCCAGCTATCTCTCTGATACTTAGAAAAATCACGTTTCCTACGAAAATTTATTAATAATTCTCCATGGACGTTGCAACATTGCTGTCCCTTTCTTTTTTAATTCCAGAAATCAGCTCGATACAATTAATTTTTACAATCTGTTAAAAATTTCACCACACATTTAGCAATAATCTCCAGACGTCTGTTACAAAAACAATCAAATTTCAACATCAATAATTCCGAAAAGTCAATCGTCAAAAATTTCTCCAAAATTGTCCCAGAAACCATCAACGAATCCTCAGAAAAACGATCTGAAATTTGACAGCGTCATCGAAGAGCAGATCAACCCTCACAATCGACGAATCGTGTGTGTCTAGATGAAGTTGGACGAACGTTTCACACCTAACCAGCAAAGCCGGCCAATTTGTTATGCGTTGCGGCGGAGGTTGTCTAACTGTGGACCAACCGACTGTCTAATGAAATTCCACGTGACCAAGATGAACGCTCTTGATCGTTTAACCCAGCGAAAATCCTCCACTTTCCACGGGCAAACACTTCGGCCCAACGAGGGAATTTCAGTTTTTTTCTCCTTGGAGAACGCTCTCTATCTTCCATCTGGCGCTTTTCGACGCGCCACGAGAGCTGAACGTTTAATCATTGTGGTTCTTAATGGTATGAAGTGTGCCCTGGGTGCCTTGAGTTTCATGGAAAAACAACGCCGAGCGTTCAACTGAATTTCCGGACGCGAGATTTGATTTAGAAAATAGCCAAAGACTTGACTGAAGAGAAAAATCGACGACTATTTAATTAACGCTGAATTTATATTGAAGAATTACTTTTCCTTTTAGAGTTGCAATGGTTTTATTGTAATTCGATTTTCTTTATCAGTGTGAATTTTTTGAATGGAATTCGTTGAAGTGGAGTTTCAGTTTTTAGGGAAAAGTATTTTTCATCCGTCGTACTCACTTCACTCGTTGGCTTTGTGCGACTTATTTAACGCTTTTGAAATTGAAGTGTTCGTTAAAAAGACGTACTTCTCAAACGATCGCAGAGAGAAAGGAAAATTCGGAGGCTGATCTGAAAGCAATTTCTAAGCGTGTTTTTGCCTGCGAAGAGTGTTTTCAGAGGTGTAGAAGGCTTTGACAACGATATTACAGAGAAGTAATCTTTTATTAACACTAGAAGAAGAAAACTCCTCAGAAATGATGCACTCTAGATTTCCTACGTTATATTACAGAAATTCTGAAATTTATTTGAAATATAATACGTTAAATTCAACTCTGTTTATTCTGGTATTAACAAAATCTTATCACGCTAATCAGACTTATCATTTTTCTATCAAATCTCACCTAAATCTTCGAACAAAGAAAATTGAAGAAATATTCTAAACTTGTACAGAAGAATGTACCAACGCAAGAATAATTCATTTCGCGTGATTAACGAAACGAGAGAATTCGAAGCAATTTCCGCTACAAACGAGATACGAGTTTCTCCGACAAATTTTCACCAAGTAACGAGAAATTTCCTTCGTCGTTTCGCCACAATCCTGATCGAATATATTTGTTTCCTTCAACTGACCACTTTTCGAAACGCTCGACGAGTGATTCGCTGTGAAAACTTTCGTTCCTCTTCGTCCGTCGCGATTCGACTTTAATAACTTGGACGATATTATCGAGGGGTAAGCAGGGGAAAAAAGAAATTACAAACGGCGAATTCCACGAATATTCCTTCACCCAGCTTCTGACCATACCGCAAGTTCTTCTTCTACTTCGTTTTTTTTTTCTTCTTCTTTTAACAAACTACGCGAACTCCTGAAGAAAATCTATAATGTGATTTCGCTGGGAGCTTGAACGGGGAATATCCTCGCATCGCCGCTACATTTTTCCGTCGTCGCTAATAAAAAGACGGAATTCCGAAGCACGTACGTAATTTCGGTGGAGTCCCGCATTCTCCGATACTTTTCGCACAGCTTCCAAGCGAATTTTAAGCTCTGTTTGCAATTTTCCTTACGACCTGTTCGCTATCTGCCACCTTTGCGAAATATTTCTCGTACCTTCGGAAAGACGGTACAGTGCTGGACGAAAGTGTGTTCGACCAGTTGTCCGTTTGTATCAATGTAGAATCTGTTGTTAATCTATGTAGAGGGTGAACCATTTAACGTCATCGTTTTAAATTATTCTGTTGTTAGTGGACCGACAGAAATTTCTTCTTCGTGTCGCATAATAAGGTTCAAAGAGGCCTTCGAGACAATTATAGTAAACTTTTTTCCAAACTTTCAAAGTCACTCTCAATTTTTTGTAAATACACTTATAATTTTTTACGCCGCGTTAAAAGTGAGTGCTAACAAACAAGGCTCTGAGAATTTAGAGGCTTTATGAGTCTCATTGAGAGGAGTGAAAATTGCTGGATCAATATAGATCCTTTTAACGTGAAATCTACTTTTATAAAGAGCTAAATATTTCTCGAAGTCCCTAACTTCTTTCTGAACAAATTTTTATCTATCTCGCAGTGCACAGTGGTCCAAAACTTTGGTCCACACTGTATATTTTTGTAAAACGTACTTCTATATTTACTACATTAACAAAAACATTCAGTAAATATTTCTCAAAGTCGCTAATCCCTTTCTGAACAAATTTGTATCTATCTTGCAATGCACAGTGATCCCAAATTTTGGTCCACACTGTATATTTTTATAAAACCTACTTCTATATTTACTATATTAACAAAAATATTCAGTAAATATTTCTCAAAGTCGCTAATCCCTTTCTGAACAAATTTGTATCTATCTTGCAATGCACAGTGATCCCAAATTTTGGTCCACACTGTATATTTTTATAAAACCTACTTCTATATTTACTATATTAACAAAAATATTCAGTAAATATTTCTCAAAGTCGCTAATCTATCTTGCAATGCACAGTGGCCCAAAACTTTGGTCCACACTGTATATTTTTGTAAAACGTACTTCTATATTTACTACATTAACAAAAACATTCAGTAAATATTTCTCAAAGTCGCTAATCCCTTTCTGAACAAATTTGTATCTATCTTGCAATGCACAGTGATCCCAAATTTTGGTCCACACTGTATATTTTTATAAAACCTACTTCTATATTTACTATATTAACAAAAATATTCAGTAAATATTTCTCAAAGTCGCTAATCCCTTTCTGAACAAATTTGTATCTATCTTGCAATGCACAGTGGTCCAAAACTTTGGTCCACACTGTATATTTTTGTAAAACGTACTTCTATATTTACTACATTAACAAAAACATTCAGTAAATATTTCTCAAAGTCGCTAATTCCTTTCTGAACAAATTTTTATCTATCTCGCAGTGTACAGTGGTCCCAAACTTTTAGTTCACACTGTATATTTTTGTAATACAGATACCTATTCGAATGTTCTTCTTCTGTTTGTTTTTTCGGATATCGCGGAGACTGGTCGAACATATTTTCGAGTTAGTCGCAGAAAGAAGGAAATGAAAAAGGAAATAACGAAATATCGCTGTTCGCAATGGAGTAGTATACCTTGTGTCCGTGCAACATCTTCGCGTCTCCCCTGCAAATACATCTATTTCTTCGTTTCATGCTCGACGTTATAAAAACAAGGGAAGAACGTTGTCTCGAGCTACACACGATAAACGAGCATGAAAGAATCTGTATACAACTGTATTCTTAAGCACTTCATCCACGAGTCCATTTTTTACTTCGAATGTAAGGAGAAGAAGACTGGTAGAAGATGCTGGGATCCTCGTCGCTTCATCGTATACACTGATAAATATCGAAGCTTCTTTCAGATTCCAACGGAACGAGTATCCCGAAATTGTTCGGCTAAATAAGAAACAACCAACCCTCTGACGTTCTAAACAAATTCCTACGAAATTTTAAAACTTGTAAAAATGTCAAACTCTTATCTAATAAAATTTCGAATATTTTAATAAAGAAAATTCCGGGAACTTGCACATTCTCAAACGAGCATCCTTAAATTTCTCATCTACGTAAGAAACTACAGCGATTTCTGATCCTCTAAAGAAATTTCTAAAAAAGGTGGAAAATTCATACAATTTTACATATTTTCAAACAGAAATTTAAAGAACGTTCAGGACAAAATTTCCGTGCTTCAGAAAATCTTTATA
>NW_017100857.1:777842-781749 GCF_001263275.1 Habropoda laboriosa
AATCTATGCTTTAGAAATCTCAAAACTCCCAAAAAATGTGAAACTCTTCCCTAACAAAATTTCGAATATTTGAATAACGAAAATTCTAAGAAGCTCCAGATTCTCAAACGAGCATCCTAAAATTTCTCATCCACGTAAGAAACTACAGCGATTTCTGATCCTCCGAAGAAATTTCTAAAATTTGTACAATTTAATACAATTTGAACTATTGTAGAACAGAAATTCAAAGAACGTCCGTGAGAAAATTTCCACGTGAAAAAAAATAAAGTATCTGCGCATTGAGAAAAGAATTCCTCTGCATTTGACCACCTAACACCTCGTGCAAATCGATTTAACGTGCGATTCAGAATGCGTACGCGCGACAAACATGCAGGTTGCGAAACGATACGGCTTCGTATTTACCACGGAGCACGCAACCATAAGTACCAGAGAGGAGGAGGCGTCTTCGTGAAGAAAATCGGTCGCCGCGAGAATATTCCAGAAGGCTACGCCCGCACGCGTGGCATTCGCTTCAATTACGGGTCCACGTCTAATTAATTCGTGGCACTATGCACCGCCGTGGCCGCTATTATCGTCGTTACAGCCGGTGCGTTTGTATTCGTGTTACCGGGATAACGTACAAGTGAATTCTGCCAGGTTGGACCGCTTTTACCTCGAGCTATAGCCTGCGCGAAATCAACTGGTGCTCAAGGTCGCCGAGTGTTCTACCCCCACCACGCAACTTCGCTCCGTTCTACCGTCGTTTTATCTCTCCGTTTCAACGTAAAAACGTCGCGATTCACGTTGAAATCAAATATTTCATCGTTTTTAACCTCTCAGCTCCGGCAAGACTTTCCGCGGAGCGGTATCTCTGCACGGTATGACGCGGAATGCGCGTAAATAATTTAGTACGGCGATTTGCGTCCGGCTTTCCACTGTGAAACTGTCGATAAACGATGTATCGAAGGAGGGCACAGCGGTCGCATGGTACGATGCTGACAATGAATGTAGATCGGCAATTATTTTATTTCGCCTCTGTTCGGTATTTTAGAGCCAAAAAGGGACTGTAATGCCAAAGACAGTAAAACACACGCGTTAAATTTAATATATTATTATTTAATTAGTTTGTTTATTTCACGCCCACTGGCAACAGAAATTACATAAATTCTAATTTATTTATACGCGAAAGCCACTATAGGGACGTTCAAAAGGATGACCTAAGCGAAAGCCACTGTAGCGGTGTTCTAAGAGGTTAATTTCAACCTACAAAATTTCGCGATTACAATCGAGACAGAAAATGGCGAAAGGGTAGAATAATTTTTGGAGGGAAAAAATTGGTTGGTACGAATAGAACCGTTCACTTCGAAAAATGTTGACAAACGTTCGCGATCGGCTGCGATAAATTCCGGGGGTGGAAAAATGATTTCTCGACGATGCCTCTCGTCGTGAATCACGCGACGAGCAAAACAGTCGCGTGTAATAGCATCGATTTATTATTATTCGCGGCGCGACATTGTGATTCAGCGACGGTGTCGTCGAAAGAACAATACTCGTCGTTATATGCCCCGCGTCTGGCGAACAATAAAATCGGCCTGGATTTTGCCACGATCATTTCTCCCCGCTCCCCACCGCTCTGCAATCACGTCACATTGTGGCGAATCTTTCCGAAGGGAAACTGAACAGCGGAGAGGCGCAAATAACGGGGAAAATGAAAGTTCGATTCGACGGACTTCCCTCCGCTTGCGTGTACACCAGACGCATCTCGTTGGAATATCAATTGACTTGTGGAGAAAAACAAACGCATATCGAGAAGAAAAACATTGTGATTAAAAGTGAAACACGATAACATGGGACAGAAGGGGGAGAGAATTGTTTAAATTATCGCGTAGCTAATTAACGGAGGTTGTTGTTCGAACGGTGTCGTATTTAATTTAGGAAATAATGAGAACGTTTGAGGATGCGCGACAGTATTTACCTCTCTGCCTATCTGTGTTCAATTATAACAACGGTGCAATAACCAATTTGCATTTATGAAGTTCTTCAGAGATTCTCGGTGTGCATTTACGAAGTTCGATATGGAAGAACGGAGAGAGGAGGGAAATTAATGTGAGCTATCACAGAGGCTTGATACTCGATGCGAGTAATCTAAGAATCATTGGAAGACTTTGGTGGGAGCTAGAGTGGTACCAGGTTTTTAAGAATTCAAGGAGGACCAGAGGCAATTCGAGAGACTTAAGAGAATCCAGGAGGTCTAAATGGCCCATAAAATTCTGGCAAAGGATCCTTGGTGAGTCGAAACATTCGAAGAAATCCGCTAATCACAAGTGATCTAAGGGATATCTAGAATCCAAAGATCCTACGTAATCTAAAGAATTCGGAAGATTCAAGGAGAGGTCATTCGAAGGATCCACAATTGTCCAAATACCCAGAGCTTCCTAGGACGCAAGAGATCTAAGGATAGATCGAAGAATCTGTAAAAATAAAATTCTAGCAAATCTGAATACCCTAAATCCAAGGATCCTCGGTGACTCGAAGCATTCAAAAATGATCCAAAGGATATCTAAGAATGCAAAGATCCTCCACAATCCTAAGAATTCAAAAAAAATGTAAGGTCACCCAAAGGATCCACAATTCTCCAAGTGTCCAAAGTATCCTAAGATCCAACGATAGATCGAAGGATCCATAAAAATAAAATTCTATCAAATCTGAATACCCTAAATCCAAGGATCCTCGGTGACTCGAAGCATTCAAAAATGATCCAAAGGAGATCTAAAAAGATCCACTGATCAAAAATGATCCAAAGGATATCTAAGAATGCAAAGATCCTCCACAATCCTAAGAATTCAAAAAAAATGTAAGGTCACCCAAAGGATCCACAATTCTCCAAGTGCCCAAAGTTTCCTAAGATCCAACGATAGATCGAAGGATCCACAAAAATCATAGATTCTCAGCCACCTGACAGAGTCCGAGCGAAGTCGAAGGTATTCGAGATGATCGTAAGGTCGAAAGGGAATCCAAGTGTTCGAAGTAGTTCAAAGGGACCGAGGATCTTAAGAAGCAGAGTTATTCGGCCGAGGCCGCCTCCACGTAACCTCCCCTACAGATACCAAAGGAGGAGCGTCCGGAAAGTTGGCGCCGCGTCGACTACACGGTACAGCCGCTTACGGTGCAAGTCTTTCGCTCCACTGAACCATCCAATTTCTTCCCTGCAACTTTTACTTTAGCGTATCACTTCCATTCCAATTTCTTCTTCTTAAATCACACTTCTATTAACTACGATAAATATCACCCTACCACAAAAGAGTACGTGTATCTTCGTAACGTCTATAAAGCGCCGAACTTTCAACCATTCGTAGATACACACACTTCGAAACAAAATTTCCAACTTTTTATTCCTTCGTGCATTATTTCACGTTACGGGAGAATTGGGCATTTTTACCGGAGCGTTGAAACGAGGTTGAAAAATCGTAATGAAATATTTCATTGTAGAGAAATATTTCTGTCGGTTGAATTTTTGATACTTCGATCTTTGTTTGCGTACATTAGGTGTAGGAATGAATTCTACCGAGAAAAATGGCGAAAGATCGTCGACAACAATGAAAATTAGATCGACGATTAATTTGTTTTTGCACTCTTTAACCCTCTATGGGCCCGTGTAACTTTCAAGTCACATACTAACATATCGATATTTTATTAAATAATTGAACTTTCTTCCACAAAATGGCATAAACGTCTTGTTGTACAATGTCTCCTTATTAACCAGTAACTTTCTTGATAACCGTTGTTACTTCAAAGTTACAATATGTATTCGTTATGATAAAATTGTCGAAACTGCTAAATTCACTGTTATTCTGTATTTATAGGTCGATATTTGCTAATTTTACGTTACATAAATTCTTTTACAGTCAAGAAAAATATTCGGCCCATA
>NW_017100857.1:781834-803704 GCF_001263275.1 Habropoda laboriosa
CTGAAAAGTGTGACGCATAAATCTCAGCCGCATGCTCGCAGAAAAATCGAAATCTCGATCCAGCGATCGACGGATAAATTCCTTAAAAAATAATTCAGTCGAAAAATGGGTTAAGCAATTCCATTTCATTTCTTCATCAGCTCACGAGTCAGCTCTTCTACTTAGCGTTCGCTAAATAAATTTCTAAAAATAATTCAGTCGGAAAATGGATTAAGCAATTCCGTTTCGTTGGATCATCAGCTCACGAAATGCCCTAAAATCACCTAGTTGCATTTAACGATCACAGAAACGTGACACTTGTTCCTCCTTTATTCCGACACAAAGTAATCCCATTCCTCGAGAGAATAGGGCACGTGCAACGATGCCATTGCTAAGCACGTAGCGTGAACCACGCTAGGTTTTCCATGATACATCGCGTGGCGAACTGATGAACAGTGGACCGACCCTGTAACAGGACGATGAAAACGCGACGAAAGAGATAGAGAGGAGGAGGAGGAGGAGAAGGTTCACAAGCGTGTTTCCACGTGCCGTGAACACGCCAGGCCGCAACATCAAAGCGGGAACTGGGTTTATGGATGGGCGCTCGTGTCGTCAGGCCATCGATCATCACGAATTCATCGTGGCACCAGGCGAACAGTAATCGGGTAAACAGGTTCGATTATTACCACGACTAATTTGTTGATATTGGAAATTGCGGCTGATTGAAAGTATATTTTCTCTTGTAATCGGCTGGATCCTGTTACAACCGGAAAGGAAGGGTGAAAAAGGGTTCGGTAGATTCTCCAGATATATACCGCGAGGTGCGTGTATTTGAACTAGGACGGGGGAGGTTATTGAACCCTCACTTACGCAGAGTTGTCGAAATAGAATGTTTGAGGAGTGTTCCCTTTTGCTAAATTGTTTTTTCTTCATGTTTCTTGGTAAGTGTTAAGGGATTTTTAGGAAATTTTGTGTGTGGAAATTAGGGACGAATTTTATTTTGGAGTTTGTATAATTTATATATTGTTCAAAGAATTTCTACTTTAACGATGCACAATTTCTAGAAAAATCTTTTCCTAGGTTCTTTAATTACTGAGATATTTGGGGAAATATATTTCTCACGGACCATTGCAGATAAAAGAAATTTAAAAAAAATATGTGTTGAATATTTTCTCGATTAACTGTACGTCACATAAATTTCGTCGAAATGGACGTATGAGGATTTGATAAATCTCCTTGTGAATATAATAAATGAGATCATTTTGGGAATTGTACTTTCTTGTGTACAAAGTGATAAGAAAATTCTATCAGAAATAGTTAATATGCAATCGCCTAGTCAGAATCATCCCAATGTCTATTCCGAGCAGTACTTAATTTACGTGGAACGCCCTAAGTACTTCGTCGATAACCTCCCCTAAACAAACATTTACTCTTAAGGGCTGATACGTCTGTGAGCTCAAATAACGAAACAATCGATACTAGGAAGAACTGCTTTCAACCTCGATCTTTCTAATTTCTGCTCGAAGATTTTCTTAGTTGTTGGGAAAAATACCTCTATATAATCTTCTATATTCATATTTCTTCTACTTCTTCTCCACAATTACCCTCGTTAATGTCAAATATTTTCTTAATTCATTTTTCACAATTGTCCTCGAAGACCAGCGACAAAAACACAACTGAGCCACCCGTTATATCATCCCCTTTGTTCGCCGTCTTGAAGAACCTAAACAACCCCCAACACTCCAGTAGCAAAAAAGTATTGTAGTATCGTAAGAATGTGTGCATTATTTTCCACGTAGTTGTAAGGGGTACGCTAGAAAGAGGGTTGTAAAAGCGAAAGTGAGGGTCGGCAGGAAGGTTTTGGTAAAAAACTTGAAGTAGGGTGCGAATATCGTGGGAGGGAAGAAAGACAAAGTAAGAGCTTTTCTTTGGATAGAGTTTACGGTTGTCAGAGTCGTCTTAGAGTCGTCTTAGAGTCGTCTTAGAGTCGTCTTAGAGTTGTTAGAGTGGTCTTAGAGTCGTTAGATTTATCTTAGGTATAGTGAGAGTCGTCTTAGAGTCGTTAGAGTCGTTTTAGAGGCGTTAGAGTCGTCTTAGAGGCATTGTTAGAGTGGTCTTAGAGTCGTTAGATTTATCTTAGGTGTAGTGAGAGTCGTCTTAGAGTCGTTAGAGTCGTTTTAGAGGCGTTAGAGTCGTCTTAGAGGCATTAGAGTCGTTTTAGAGTCGTTAGAGTCATCTTAGGGTCGTTAAAGTCATCTTAGAGTCATTTTAGAGTCGTTAGAGTTATCTTAGAGTCGTCTTAGAGGCATTAGAGTTGTTTTAGAGTCGTTAGAGTCATCTTAAAGTCGTATTAGAGGCATTATAGTCGTTTTAGAGTCGTTAGAGTCATCTTAGTCTCGTCTTAGAGGCATTAGAGTCGTTAGAGTCATCTTAGTCTCGTCATAGAGGCATTAGAGTCGTTAGAGTCATCTTAGTCTCGTCTTAGAGACATTAGAGTCGTGTGAGAGGCATCAGAGTCGTCTTAGAATCGTTAGAGTCTTCATAGAGTCGTTAGAGTCCTCTTAGAGCCGTCTTAGAGTCATCTGAGAGGCATCAAAGTCGTCTTACAGTCGTTAGAGTCATCTTAGAATCCTCTTGGAGGCATTAGAGTCGTCTCAGAGTCTTTAGAGGCGTCAGAGTCATCGAAAAGTCGTCAAAGTCACAATCCAAACGAAAAACATCTTCACCCACATAATATCCACAATATCGATGCACCATAAGCGGCAGGGGCGTCGCGAGGACACGTGACCCGTGCTCTAACAGCCGCTGCGCGATAATATAGGTCAGGCTCGCGGTATTCTCCGCGAGCAAGAATTACCAACGCGAGGAGACTCGAAAATGTCAGCCTAGTCTTCTTCACCCTTCTATCCACCAACCCCCTCCCTCCCTATATATCCATCCATCCATCTCGTCGAAATGACGCCACTCGATGACGACGACGAGCAAGGCAAGCAAAGCGAGAGGCGAATCGCGTGCCTGTGCCACTCTCTCGAGGAGGAGGACGATGACGCGCGTGTGTGCCTGTCAAAGTAGCAGCGCGTACAACGTCGACGAGTGGACTCGTGCATAACTAGCAGCCGAGGGGTGGCGACACGCCTCGATGTACACGCGTGTACTCACTACGCGAGAGCAAACACGCCGGCTATCATACCCGGTTTCTATGTTTGCCTGGTCGAGCGATTGTTTGTTTCTTCTTGACGTTGCTTTTCCAAAGATTTGTACGGTTTGAAAGGCAGACAAATCGTGATTTTTATCCGGCTGAACGGTGGAGCAACGTGAGGTGAGATTTTGCGGGGCTACTTTCTTTTTTTTACGGCGGTCTCGATGGAAGAGATTTTTGGTCGGACTTTGAACGCTTTTTCGTTGGTATCTGGACACTGTTTGCGAAACTCTCGTCGTGTAACAATTTGATGGAATAATTTCTCTTTGAAGAGAGATGTTTCAGTTTTATCCGGACAAGCTTCCGAGGTTTGTATCGTTTTGTAATTGAAAAAATACGGAAGAAAAGGAAACCTACTCCAAATTTTCTGTCTCACATTTTTCAGAGACATTTAAACATTCTTCGCTCTCCTCCTCTGTCAACAATTTCACATTACAATATAAAATTTCTTTAATTTGTATCTGCAGATTTTTCCAAAATTTGTACCGCTCAATAATTAGAAAAATAGAGAAAGAAGCGAAGTGTGGAACAACAACAATCTTTCTCTATTGGAAATGGGCTATGAAAGAAATACTCTTTTAATCTTGTGATATGCTATTTATTGACCGACTCAGAGGAAACGTCTTTACGCTATTGAATCTTCTAAAGGACTGTGTCTGGGCAACCAAAAAGAAAGTTGGGGTCCCCTTTTACCTAGGAACTGTTTACTTTATGGTATCGCATTGTGCAGTCCGTGACTCGAAGGCACAAGTCTTAGTGCCTTTGTTTAAAATAACGCGGAGACATTCTTGCCCTCACTTGATTATTTCCATAGGGTGTTGTTAGAAATGTTAGAAAAGTCCAAAAAGCGAAGGCTTGAGTGGGCCATGTGCAGTCTTCTGCTGCGTTTCCGCCTCCTAGGGATAGTTCTGCCTCAAGGCTAAGAAAGGCCATATTGTCAAGGGGGTCCTCTTGACTAGGTTTTTCAGGAAAGATAGAATTGTATCAGCACTCGTACAGTATAGTTCGAAATACAAGGATGCACTCTGTTTAACCGCCCACGTTTATATCTTATTCCACTGCTCACCACCGTTATCCTGACTGATTTTTCTCTTACAGAAATTAGAGAAACTTACATTGCTCTTCTCTTCTATCAACAATTTCACATTCCAAACTAAAATTGATTTAATTAGTATCCAAAACTTTATCGAAAATTTCAATAATAATTAGAAAAGCAGAGAAAGAAGTGAAGTGTCGGGCAACAATATCTGTTACTCTTTACCATCTCCCTCAAACGAGGAACTTACAGCTCGATCAAAGGTGCAGCTCCTCCGATGAATTCCCACGCTTCTTTACGATCTATCCCAAGCACGTTTACGCGATTACCATTTTACTACACTCTAATAACACCCCGATAGCTTCCCCAACGAAAACGTTTAGCTCGCTGGTGGCGATGCAATTATCCCGCGGGGAAAAAATTAGCTCCTCCGTCACGGGGACACAACATTTAGCGGAATAAGGGAACGAGCACGCAGTTGCCATAAAACCTCGCACGCCCATGGAAGATTACCATAAGAAGGAAAAATGAGAGAGGGAGGAGAAAAGGTCTGATCTTGAAATTCACCCTCACCGACGATAAGAGAATTTTGTTCTGTATGCAAGGTGCTCGTTTGCATTTCGCAAATAGGGAAAATCTGCGTGAAATTTTGCGGTTGTAAATACTAACCTTTGTAGGGAGAATTTTTAGAAAGTAGTTAAAAATAATATTTCGTGAAATACAAAACGGAGAGGAAAATGCAAATTTTTACACTGTTGCCCTTATGGGAATATTTGTACGTTTGTTCGATAGGTTTAGACATAGTTTTATTCAAATTCTTGTTCATCCAAAGGTTTAGCTAATTTTAGAGATAATTTGTTAAAAGTTACTCTGATTGTATTAGAAATAATTCTTCGCAATAGAGAAGTGAAACTTAATTTGAAAATATATGTTTTATACTCATTTATGGTATTTAATATTCCCCTTATTTTCAGTGAATTCGTTCCGACAACAAAATTGCGAAAAACTTGATTTCTCAGGGAAAAAGAATACCACTTTGTCGATTAATGTGAAATTACGTTCGCTCCGATTTTACCATTTTATCCATCAACTTATATTTATCTCCTTTTCCTGGTAATTAAATCGGCGCAAACGTGATTTTCTATTAATTAACAAAGTGGTTTTCTTCTTTCCGGAAAAATGAAATCTTTTCCTATTTTACCATTTGTCACAGTTTTCGTATAAAATTGCTCTCGATTAATTTCTGTACAAGTTCTGTCTTACTGAAACAAGTATTAAGAAACGAGTGAAGAAAGTGGAGGAAAGACGTAACAGTAATTGAGCTAGTTAGCTTCCGTGCATGACTCCTCTTTTCTTCCTCGTGCTATTACACGTTCCAGCGACACATAACGTAATTTTGTCGTTTCTATTAATCCTAGGTGCACGAGGAGACAAGATAAATTTCGAATTAGCCAGATAAATAATTCAAAAGCAACGAGATAACCGCCTTTTGTCCCCTCCTTTGACTGTGAGAATAAACTCTTTGTAAAAAACAGAGTTTGTTCATGCTGGATTTGTAAAAATAACGAGTTCTGGAATGAGCACGTCGTCTGCGCCGGATGAATATTCAAACTACATCTTCCGGGAAGTAAATCCTTGTGCGAGAAATATTCTCTTCTTTTTTCTTTTTCGTCGTCTCTTTTTTATCATACAAACGCAATGCTATCTTCTTATCGTGTTATATTACAAATTATGCATCGATGAATATATCGTGTGAGTATAAAACAGTGGATTTTTTTCTGCGTTTTGTTTTTCCTTTAACGTAATTAGAAGTATAAATGGAGGTACGAATGGACGAGGTTGTAATGTAGGATTAAGATTGAAATTTATGGTTCGGTTTAAGTAGAAAATCCGAATGACTTCGAATTTGAAGATGGAAATGTTGAAAATTTGAAATTATGGAATATCGAGGGGTTTTTAATTTGGAAAGGTAGAAATTTGGGGGATTTTAGATTTGGAGAGTTTGGGGGCTTTTAAATTTGGAAATTTAGAAATTTGGGAGCTTTTAAATTTGGGGGCTTTTAAATTTGGAAATTTAGAAATTTGGGAGCTTTTAAATTTGGGGGCTTTTAAATTTGGAAATTTAGAAATTTGGGAGCTTTTAAATTTGGGGGCTTTTAAATTTGGAAATTTAGAAATTTGGGAGCTTTTAAATTTGGAGGATTTAAACTTTGGAAACTTAGAAATATGGGAGCTTTTAAATTTGGGAATTTAGAAATTTGGGAGATCTTAAATTGGTGGGATTTAATAAAAGTCCATTTCCAATGAAAATTGCCACAGATTAACGTCTCTATTTCTTTATCCAATTTTAATATCGACTAAAAAGAGTTTCGCAGTGAAACAATTTCATCAGGGAAGTAGCCAAATTTGCCTAAGTACGAAAGGTTGACAGAGAATCGAATTAGCAGCAACGTCAGGATGCTTTACTAAATTTAGTGAACTCGCCTGCTATACTTCTGTTTTATGAATAATTCCATCGTCAGTCAGGTAAAAGCAGCCGTGCCGTAAATTCGCCAAAGCGGCCGTAATAATCCCCAGGATAGACGAACCGTGAAAACTGACGAATATCGGGCATCTGCTGGTCACCTCTAGTGAAAATTCCAGTCATCCAGTCGAATTTCATATATCACACCTTATATTGCTACGATAAACTCCTTTATATTGTTTCCGTTACTCCTATTTCAATCGTTCAATTTTATTCCCCAAAGCTTTTATGTTATTTCTACTATGCTATCCTAGATTTCTGTATTATTCTCACTCCTTGTATTCGACTCAATCCAAATTTTCAGGTCTTCTTATCAGGTCAAATATTGGAACATACAAGTCTCATGATTTTATGCTTGGAGATTTGGAAATTTAAAAATTTGGGGGATTCTAATTTGGAAATTTAGAAATTTAGGACACCTTCAATTTGGAAATAGAAATTTGGGGGAATTTAAGTTTGGAGGATTTCAAATTTGGAAATTTAAAAATTTGGGGGATTCTAATTTGGAAATTTAGAAATTTAGGACACCTTCAATTTGGAAATAGAAATTTGGGGGAATTTAAGTTTGGAGGATTTCAAATTTGGAAATTTAAAAATTTGGGGGATTCTAATTTGGAAATTTAGAAATTTGAAAAATTTTAAGTTTGGAGGATTTTAAATTTGGAAATTCAGAAATTTAGGACACCTTAAATTTGGATATTTAGAAATTACGGAGATCTCAAATTTAAAAATTTAGAAACGTAGAAGATTTTAAATCTATACGCTTTTAAATTCAAAAATTTACAAATTCGGAATCTTTCAAATTACAAAACTTAGAAATACAAAATCTCTCACTTTCCAAAATTCCAAAAACCCAAACACCCAAACTTACCACCCAAAAGTTAAAAAAACAAGCTTCAAGTCCCATCAAGAACCGCTCACCCTATGATCTCAATAAACTACCAAAATCCATTCTACACGAAAATCAATCTGAGCCATGAATATTCAATAACCCATAAAAAAAATTTTCTCAAAAAAAAAAAAAAAAAACATTAAATCCTTCGATGTCCATCGAATTTTTCGACGTGAAGTCGCGGTACAACGGTGCACCGGAGGTCAGCAACAATTTTCGAGGGGCTCTTAATTATAGTTAAACCCATTAACATGCGCGTGTACGTGTACACATTCTCGCGTGTCAGAGTTACGTAATTTTATCGGTGGATAAGCGGTTATCGCTGGACACGATATCGACTGGAGTATATCGCGAATGGTGTGCTGCAACGCAATACAGAAGAGGTGTACGCATTATGGACCAGGTGGAATAATAGGTTAATTTGTGAAAATAAGATGCATCAGCAAATGGTAACGAGAATCTTGGTTATTCGAGTTCCTACGCTCGCCTCGTTCATTTCAACTAACACGGGACATTGTCGTTTCCACGTAGCAGAATTGCGAATTGCTCTGCTTAATTTACCTAATGTTATTCGATCCTGCTTGTCTCGATACGCGGTACAATTAGAAATTATGTTGTGTCTGGAGAAGATTTTTCAGTATTCTGCGATCGTTACGGTGAATTTAAGATTATTTAAACTATCGAAGACTTTGGCGCAAGATTCGATCATTTTCAGAAATGAAGATTTCTCAGGAAATAGAAAAACTTCCTTAAAAATCATCAATTTACTTTTTTTTATTTATTTACAGTTTGTAATACTTGCAAGTCTTCCAGAATTAGTTTCAAAATAAAGCACAGTGTCTAACTTGAGCCAAAATTTTCTAGAAATTTTTAATTGCATATTAAAAAAATTTCCAAAATCCTGACTTAATTCCTCCGTTTAACATTCCAAATGTAAAAATATTCCACCAATTTTAATTTGCATACTAAAAAAGTAAAAATTATAAATACGTATTAAAAGAATGAAACAGTAACTCCTCCATTTTCTTTTTTCCCCACAATCAGGTTGCGAGCAACGAACCACGGATGAACAGGAGTGAACCGCGAGAGGAAAAAACAGAGCGTGGCCGGCATTTAAATAATCAAGGAGGCAACGTCGCGCTCGGATGCGACAGCGAATTAGACGGTAAAGAAGTTTAAAAGGGCCAATATACAGGGCGGTTTCCTTCCCAGGAATTATGCTCCCTGGCCGCGTGGGCTGACCCCTCCGGTGTTCTCGTCGTCAACGTCGCGGAAGTTCACCATTAAAACAGCTGGATCGAGCCAGATCTCGCGAGACGAATCTAGCCGCTTCACTGTCACGGGTCTGACCTCGAATCAGCGTATCCTTAAGTCCCTAGTGAGGATTCTGGACGAACGAAACGAGATAATACCGGCCAACGATCCTCTCGGGACACGTTCGCTTTGGAAATTGACGTGGCCACGTTTGTTTCCGTGGAAAAACACCTCTTAAACGTGAATCTCGAAGGCGTGGCAAACTTCGAGAAACAGTGGTAACGTATTTTCGATGATTTAACGTCGATTCGAACAAATCACGTCTAGGGAAATTTCTAGATCTAGGAAAGGTTGGTAGGACTGCGCGGGAAATTGTTTTCGCGGAATGATTGATGGCCGTAGAATAAGTATCGGGTATTTGCCGTTTGTAAATAGAGTTGTGTTTGTTGCACGACGTAAATCCTGTCGGTAGTATGAATTGAGAAATGGAAAAGCATTTCTGTGAACGCGTTGATTGAAATTCGCGAATGTATGAATTTGTGCGAGAAGTGTAGAGAATCGATTGGAATCGCTGCAGTCTGCGAGCGAGGCTTTAAGATTGATCCCCATCTATCGTTGGAATAAATTTTAAAATGTATCTGTGTATACGGAATTACGAAATAAATAAGAATTTAATAAGATAATTTTGTTTATCGTCCTTTCGTTTACGTTTCATCGCTAATATCCTGGTAAGAATGGAAATTTGCGTTACAAAATGTAATAATACTTAAGTGAAATAATATAACGATTATTATCTGTTATATGTGAACGTTTAATATGGAATACAGTATGCAGCAGTTACATACATATCAATAACGATCGTATAGCACGTAGCCACGCTAATGAACTTGCGTCTAAAAATAAATATACGTTAAACTGAAATTACATCGACTAAATGTTAACAGTAAAGTTCATCAGAATCTAATTTTAATTGAACGAGACGCGCTGCGTGTTCCGCCTATGCATCACCGAAAGCGAATCTCAGGCTTCGCGTACTATATGCGACAATTTATATTTCATTTAGGAGCGAAATGTATCACGATGCCATTTCCACAGTGCCCTAAACCCGGTTATACCGAGGTCAATCAAGCCTTCCGTCTATTTCTCGAGATGACGACAACACGAAAATAGATTTTCGCCATGTATACGATATTCCTTGCTCGTCGTCCGGTATGAGAATGCGCCGATAATCGAAACAAACATTATAAACGAACTTCACGTAATGACGTCAGCGACATCTGATCATTGATCGAACTAAACCAAGTCGCTTGAATAACCTACAAAACGATATTAACAATAATACAGCGATCTTTGTGACAAACATCGTTTAATCGTATATGTATGTATATTCGAGAATATAATAACGTAAAGGTAATAATGAAAGATGGGGACAGCGTAAAACGTGAACAATCACTAGGGAACATTGTTGAAAGGGAGGTCATTTCGTGACAGCTATGCCGAACAAGCAGAAGAGAAATTGAACGAGGAAATACAGTGGACACACTGGAAGCGTGTGCACGGCCCCCTGACACACATCGACTCGTTAAAATAACGACATAATGGCTAATTTAGCGATAATAAGCACGAACCGTATCGTTCAAATTAGCGTCGAAGGTGAGACGAGAACGACAAAGAGGGGCGTCCGAGAAACGAGAGAAACGCTAGAGATCGGCGTGTCACAAGTTACTGCATTACGTTCGCGATGTCCACCTCCTGCCATCTTGTGGCCATTTTACGAAGCGCCAGCCTGAGTCAGGGCCGTACCTTGATCTTTGTGCTACTTTCGGTCTTCGTTATAACTATGTATATAAAAACTTCCTTCGTCCGAATTTGAAAATATTTCACTGTACAATTTTCTAATTTGCAACTATGTAATTTTCAATAATAAAAAAACGTCTTGTTGTATTAAAACTTCCACAATGGTAGAGGAGTATTTTAATTTTAGGTTACACGATGGTATTTTGTATTACAAATGACATTATCAGAGGTAATTTAAATTCTAAGAGTGAAAAAGAAAGAATGCAGGTAACCGAGATATAAATGCAAATATGGCTTATGCAATCACGTTCGGTAATGCAAAAAAACATTTACCACCAGTCGAGATCAACGACCTTCCGACAAAAACATCTACGATAGTCAAGGAAGCAATTGTAGGAGCGTACCTTTTAATGAGCGAAATGATTTCAATCGCGTTCTATATTGCCGATTTTTCTTCGGGACAAAGCAACTCGAGCAGCTAATCAGCATTGTTGCTGCCCTTTCCGAAGGGGGGCCAATTTTCATTATTATAAACTCCTCTCTATAGATCATTTTCATGTGAATCCTCGAAATCGAGGTCAAATATCGTACTACATAAAAATAAGGCTGCTTTTCACAGTCGAACGATGGCGATTTGCCAAAGTAAAATCAAACTCAAAAGAATTTCTATTCAAATCCAGAAATTTATCGTGAAACGAAACTGTTGTCAACGTTTCGAAAAAATTTTCATAGAATAACAAAGTCATCTATAGGGTTGACTTACGTAGAAATTTCGATTAACGATAATTGAACTATGTCGTCGATACGAAATAAAAAGTTTGACATTGTATATTTATCACAATATAAATTTATTATTAATTAGTTCTTTCATAAATGTACACCCGTATTGTAGAAGACGAAATGGCAATAGGTACTTTCATCTATGGTCATTGGTCAGAAAGTTTGAATAGAAAGGGACTACAAGATACGTTATACAACATTTTCTAGGGGATTTTATTGCCTGTTACTTGATATTTTCCCGTGGGATGGCTACCATTAGAAATACTTAGACCTTGACATAGATTTGTGTAGTGAAACCTGTCAGCCGAAAACTTTTACCTATACTATCCCAGGAATGCTTTCAAAGAACGTTTAACAACAAATTCATTGTTATCGAATTAACGTGAAAACTAAATTGTTGTCTGGATTACAAAGAAAGAGTCTCAAGTGTGATATATTAACAGTGACCTAACCAATTATATTATCGCGATTTAATTAAACAAGATTATTTATTATAATAAGATGCTAAGCCAGATTTACAAAATTATAAGTAGGCTTTATCTCAAGTACGTGTATACATGAAACTCTTCAGTTATTGCTACACTGTTCTGTCGAATAATAAATTCACCTGTATATTAAAGGAAGAATGGCCGGTATTGTTTACGTATCACGTGTAGAACAATTACACCGAATCTGTGCTCGTTTTTATCCCACCGATTCTGTCAATTCAATCAAGAGGAACAATTGAATAATAAATTCCAAGAATAACACGAATAACCGTTTCCTGTGTAACAGAGAAATACAGCACGGATGTTTTTATTACGGGACTAACTTCCACGTGTATTCATCCACTCCGCATATTACACGAGTTTATTTCGAAAGAGGGGTCCGTTAATGACACGGTGATAACCATATTTAAACATTCGAAAGTTATTAATAAGTACGTATGTATTTCGGAAATGTACAAAGGAGAAGCCATAATCTTTCGTAAAAATACCAAACAAAGAGAAAAGAAAAAAAATACGTGTTCCATGTTTGTCAATGAAATACAACTGTGCAAACGTAAACACAGTCTCTGAATACACTTTCACTTCTTCCGTTAAGAGTTTAATAATGTCACCGAGAATTCACGGGATTCTATAAACGGAAGAAACTATTTTACATACTGTCGTAAAACGTATATTGCTTTCCGTTGATGTAGCGAAAGTATACAATCCCTTATATAGTGGCATATAATATCGCACGGCAAGAAATCGTAATCCGATACGATACAAAATACCCCCGAGTGATATTATTTATGCACCTGAACATCCACAATCGGACATCTGCTTAACGTACGCCAATAAGATCCCTAGCGAAAAAACAACAAACAGATTGTATACCCCGAGCCACGTGCATATTATTTCCCAAGATGGTGAGAGAGAGAGAGAGAGAGAGAGAGAGAGAGAGAGAGAGAGAGAGAGAGAGAGAGAGAGAAAGACGGTAAAGTCAATCTGTGGATTGCTTGATTTCATGGTTAGATCGTATTTCTTTTACCGTATTTCAGAAATAATTCCCTACAGATGCAATTACACTCGTTCAATGTTTTCCTACCCACAAGTTCGACGTAAATTGGCTACTTTATACATTAACAATATTGTAAACGAATAACGTAAAAACAACTTCAAATAGTAGTTGATCAATTTTCCATTAACGTGTACTCGATTATGTAAAAAGTCAAACACCTAACGTCTAAGTGTCGTCAGAAGATCGTGGACCGACGTTAATATCGTAATACCGTGAAATGAATTAATGAGGAAAATCAATAAGAAATTCCGTGAAAACGACCGCTCAAGGGCGTGGTTTACCGGACAGTATGACGTTCCTGCGTGAACACGACGCGTGGCCCGTCAACGAACGAAGCGCGCGAACACAATCGGCGAGACGATCGCCAATTCGATACAGGAATCGATAATGTAAAAGAATGGCGTACGGCACGCTCGGTTCGAGCGTTCCTCGCTCGTATATCCTACATTTGCATCGTCATCGAACCCATGTCGAATGTATACAAGGACAAAAAAGGCAGAAAATGTTACTGACCTCAGTTGCTAGCTTCCCTTTCGACGCCATCTTGACAACAATGATGGCCGTCGGTCGATGTTCCGATTACCTGCTGCACACGCTGCACTTTACGACGATGACCAACGAATCCTACAAATACACACGACACTGATCTTATTCTGTTCGAAGTTCACACTTGCACCGGATTCTAGCACGTTCACACTTCCGCCGTAATAAAATAAATCGGTCGCGACCGACGATTTCGTAACGAATGCTTCACGCGACCGTACCGAAATACTGTGCTGACGTCACGGCACGAAGCTTCTTTTCGTACTACACATACTACGAGGAGTACGAGTTTACAAGCGACACGAAGGCACCCCGGCTCATCACAATCGTGCCCCACCACTTTGGGCGACCGATACAAGTCCCTTTCACTCGCTCGCTCGATAATTATAATACGGTAACTCTCCCCCCTTTTCACATCAACATGTTATCCTCTCTCATTCTACCATGTTCTCGCACGAGTGATGCTCGTAATGCTTGTTCTTTCTCCTTCTCGTTAACCTTTCTTCGTCCCTCCACGTAATACGCCAATGTGAACCGGTATTCATGCATTGGAGTCGCACGGGGCGTTTTATTCATACACACTGATCGTTCCCTTCATCCTTGCCTGTTGATGGCTATCGAAAAAAAGATTAATAATTTCTACGCTTCCGGACAGCGTCGAGTGTGTGTGTGTGTGCCCTGTTGCGCTCAGGCCAATAAGCGAATTTACGAGGTTGAGGTTAGGTGTCAGCCAGAGAGAATCGTTACGTCCCACTCTCTTTCTTTCTCTGGATCGTGGTTCCAACCGGGGCGAAGGGAGATTCGCTTTAATTCAAAGCGAATTAACCTTCCTGCACGCGTTTGCCCTCACTGATCTTGCTTAGTTAAGTGCGGTCAAACGTCACGTACTTTTTACGAATTTCGAACCGCACGAAAACGCGGGCACTTACGATGCAAGCGCGCGCATTCGAGTTGCCATCGAGCAACAGTATCGATCACGAAAATCGATAACCGATGCACCAGTAAATTGAGATAGGAAATTGTTTTCGAAATTCAACGTGCAGAATATTTAAACGAACGTTGTAGTGTACCGAAGTTGAATTACTTTATGAATCACCCTCGATTAATTCAACATAGAATTAAAGTGTCGCCAGCATTTCTAACTCGATTGCTCATTCGTTTTATGCTCACGTAGCTGCACGTCGCGAGCGTTATTCGCGATACGATAGGATTGCATCCGTGTTGTACAATACTTCGACTGAAACGTGGGCGGAACGCGAACTCTGCAAGTTTTGTATAAAAGTCCTTCCTGGTGATGATAGCTGACCTACTAATATCTGAAAAACTCTCAACATAACTTCAATATGTACCGAAACGACAGATAAATTGAATATGATCATTCCGATTTCTTTTTACAGCTAATCCCATTAAAAACTTTTAATACCATCGTCGTAACAAAGAAGACATCCTGACAAAGAAACGAGAACAATCGAAATAATCCCTCGCCATTTCCACAAGCATCTTTCTTGATATGTCCACAAATTACAGAGATCTATGTGGCCATCCATAATGCGTTAAGACGGCTGTCTCATTAACCTTCTATACAACAAGATCTCTGCGTCCGTGCACGCACGTATCCGCCGAGTCATTTTTCACCCAATGCATTACCGTCGGATGCTTCGAGCATAGGGAAACTCCGCGCGGAAAGGAACAGCCTCGCCCCGCGAACCTAAACGCATGCAAAGTTCTTGGTTTCCTTGCATTTATACGTCTGTCACATCTTTCTCTCCCACCCCACCATTACTGACTGATCTTTGGGTCTCGTTGTCTCACTCGCGCCCTCTGCTGGTTTACATGCGTATACACATAGAGACGCGGTTTGAAGGCTCGTGTGTGGCGGTGCCGAGCTGCGACCTGTTTATTTTCGGGCCGGTTCTCATATGCGAGGCACGCCCAGCTCCTGAATCATTATTGGCACACGAACCTTCGCTGGAATCGGTATTACGTACGCGTGCCATAAAGTAGAAGACACGAGAGGGACGGAACAGGGGGACACACGGAGGAAGACAGAGGGAAAAAGAAATATGTACGGAGGAGAGAATGCGAGTCCCATGTAGTCTTGCGTGGGTCGGCAAATCCATTTCGCGCTCGTGTTCCCTTTCCACCTAGGAACGGAACCAGCGATGGCTACAAAACGGAAACGATATAGGAAGTTTCTTCTTCTCATTGAACCTTTCATGCGACGCTTGCGTGAGTGTGTGCGGTGTACACACACTGTAGCGCGAGTTCTGTTTTATCTGGCGCGCTGACTGTCGTTAGTTCGCGTGGACGTCATCCATGTGGAATAATGTCAAGGACAAGAGGCGGCCAATCGGCCGGACCGACAAATTTGTAAACGATTGACGCAAGGTGCACACCCTCTATAGAGAGAAGGATGAGCATGGCCATGGGCCTGCCAGCTTGTGTATACCTCCGGAACAGTCAATCGGCTAATTTGATTAAATTGACTGATCCGCGTGTACGGCGTAGAGCTACCTTCCACTTATGTGTATGAATGGAATTTTTTTGGAATCGTTTGGAAAGCTGTTTGATTCACGTAGTAGTCACATAGTAGATTCTTGTCATTTTATGCCGGAAATATCTTTGCCGCTTTTTCTCGCATGTAGAATATTCAAGATTAAACGTTCGAGTACTGATTTGTGAATCACGTTTACATAATCTCGTACGATATACTACTTGAGTCAGCATTAGAACGAATTAAAATAATACAAATACGACAGTTATTTTACATAAATCATCCGATACACGTTCTTGTCACATATGAAACGTCACGATTCCTTTTTTTCCACGTTAATATTTTCCAGATTTTTATTCAGCGACTAATAATATGCTGCGTCCATAAATCACGAGGAAAGTAAAGGGTGGAAATAATTGGTAACCCGCTGAGCGAAATTTCCGACGATATTATCCGGTATACTGGGAATGTTCGATAAATTTCCATCAGACTGGGCACGCATACAGGGCTTCATTACAGTATAGAGTTCGTTCTTCTCGTGATCGATGCCATTTTCAACTATGTAATTCACTTAATCACCCAATCAAATGTCAAACACACGAATCGGTATTTCCTTTCTACTTTATCCCGTTACTTGAGAATTTCTCGGTAAAACATTCAAATTCAAACTTTCTCCATTTTTTACTCGATCTATTTTTACTTCAAAGTAATTATTTTTTCTTTCTAATTTACTGTTTCAGGAACTTAAACATAGATTCATCAGGAACTCAAACGTAGAATTACTCAAGATGAGAAATGACTCGGTACAGTGCGTTGAATAGAAATTACAACGAGTGCAAAGTTGAAGAAAAGCGTCACTCGAGTTTCTCAGCCGAGAGTTGTTCGTGTTTAGTGCACGTTCGAAGGTGTCACTAGATATCTTTCAGAGCGATGCGACCGGGTCGATCGTTGTGCAGGGATGTGGGTCAGGCATACGCCCGAACCCCCTGGATTTTCATCTCGTCCCTTTCTCCGGCAAAACGTACGCTTGTAACGCGTAATTCTGACGCAACATCGTTTGTTTCCTGTTTCACGGAATTTCGCCAGTTATTCATTCAACTAACTACAACACGGCGTACTCCCGATGAAACTTCTCCATTTTTTTTTTCCAGAAAAATATCCTCATTATAATAGTCGTTATCTCGCCACGATTATATCCAACTCCGAGGTATAATTCCAAGAGTAAAGTAAATTTCGAACACCATGAAACTGCGATTAATTAAAATCTCATTAGAGATTCATTCGTATTATAATTAATGCCCCTTATCATTATCATTCTTCTTCTTTCTTTTTTTTTTTTCAGCAGCAGAACATCCAGATACGTTCCAAAGATATATCTGAACTCCGCGACTTATGGTGCAAGAGGAGGACGAAGAAGAAAAAGGATGCGTTTGGTAATTAAGTAATATTTAATATTTCATGAAATAAATAATCATATATCAAGTCAGAATAGTGATTCGAATCGTGGTCCTTTTTCAGCGATCTGCATCTAGTCGACAACCTTAGCTGGGATCTTGAAGCACATCTGGTAATTATTGTGCTCATCGACCAAAGCGAACTGGATGGTCAAACCGATTTTCGGGTAGGCCCTTTCGATTGGCATCCTCATGAAGTAGGTGGATACTTCACCCTTCTCCAATGGACAGGATCCGCTCACGAGACCCTTGCAGGCGTTCTGTTCAGGGAATGGGTACTTCACGTGCATGTTTCCAAGCTGAACGTCCACATCCGGTCGCAGGGTCTTCGTGCTGGCGGCTATAACAGGTCGTTCAGTAGAAAACGTCCGTGCAATGCACTTTTAGAGACACGAGCTCATTTTTTCTCATTTACCGCGTCTCCTTCGCAAGACACTTACAGATGAATATCCTTATGAACTTGTTTCTCTTTTTCTTTGCATTTTCTACACTCTTATCTGTAAGTCTCTGGACACTTTGTACACTTAGATTAATTATAAATTTATATGATATTTGCAAAATAAAAGGAAGATCTTCTTAAAAAGATCTTATTGCAATAGAGAAGATCAAAATTGCAAAGAAACATTGTGTATTCAAAAGTGGCAAGAGTCCGATTATTTATGGATAAGAGATTTGGAAATGAATATACTTTTCACATGGATTTCAATTCAATTCAAAGTCAAATTGGAGTTCCACTTACAGGCAGTGAATACGATGGAGCCTTCAACGATGGTTCCTCTCTTCAGGTTGCAGGGTAGAGTCTTACATCCCAGGATTTCCACGCTATTGGGACCGGGTTTACCGTCGCAGGGCAAGAAGCTTGATTGCATCGAGTCAGCGATGAATAACACCGCGAACAAGTAAACTGAAACCACGAAATAACATACTTCGCTGGGTCACAAAGAAAAACTAGTAATTTGGACCAATATCTTCAACCGAAGTTGTGGATCGTTCTAATAGATCCACATTTCTGTGTGAAAATCAATTCAATTCTAGCGTACGATATTTAGGAACCTTGAAATTTCTTCAAGATTTATGTTACGTTCATAGATTTGTAAAATTCGTCAAATTTGATCAGAGATAATTGGAAAATTCTTCTGTTACACTGTTCTCATAGTGATGTTAAACAATAGATTACATACCATAAGCGATGAATGCCATTGTGATGTGTGCTGTTCGGTTTGCTACTTTCCAAATGAACTGAAATTCACTGGACAACGGATAGCTATTTATTGGTGGTCACTATCTAATCGAGCAGTCGACCTCAAAAATAATTATCACCGACACCTGAAAACACTTCAGGTACACCTGGTACAGAAAAAAAGAAAGGGTAAATTGGAAATTACTAAACCAACATCGATATACACGTTCGATCGAGAGTCTTGTTTGACAATTTTTCTTTGATAACCACGATTAATCTTGTCTCATTACAGATGTCTCCTGAGGGAAATTAGAAGTTCGAGTATTCTACTAAATAATTACTGTTTTATCAGAAGAGACGAGATTTACTTCAGACTCGCACGTGGCGATCGAAAACACCGCTCGAAAGTGGTTAAGATTAGCCCGACACGTCTAATTGCAAATTGCTGTTCCATCTTTAACTCGACATTTGATTATCTACGTTAAATCTACCCGCTTAAACAAAGAATAGAGAAGACAAATAGAAAAAAAATTCATCGATCTTTTGTTTTCTGATAAATTAACGATAAAGAAAGAAAGATACCTTTGTTGTTTCATTGTGTCATTCTAAATCTCGAGTAAATTGACATAAAGCAGCGATAAGCCGCTTTAATCAGTTCAAGTGAAAAAAGAACATTCAATGCTTAATCTTTCTGGAATCAGTAATTTGTATTCTCTTTTAAAAATTTGTCATAACTTTTATCGATAATAAATGTATTCATTATTATCTACATTGAAAATAATACATTTCATCCTACAAATAAACGAACAATTTTCAAACTAATAAGATATGTCTTTTAAAAACCATATTTTCCAGTGAGATTATTGGATTTTTAATTGCAATTCTAAGTTAAAGAATCGTTTATTTTTTTAGGAAAAGGGTTGAAGAAAAGATTCAAAAGAAGATTGTTTATTCAGTGTCAAATGTAACAATTGTCACGGTTTCCATTTCCCTTTTTTAAAATTAAAATCACGACTTGTCCGTCGTCTTCTTTTCATTCTCAAAAGCGTCCGAAATTCCTGTTTGACCTTTCCGATCAGATGACCCGGAGATGTTCCCTTGCAGCTTATGTAAATTCTTCGTGGATTCATTGATATTCCTCTTCGTCCATGGAGGGCCCTGCACGAATTTCAGGACTAACAGATCACGCACACAGGTGGGCGTGATGCCGAACAAGGCGTGATAAACGAAGTACCGCCACGGATCGTTTCTGAAGCGTTGTTCAAACAAAAACTCGTTAGTGACGTAACAGCGTGGCACTACATTGATTGCAAAAAATAGTACGAGATCTCTGCTATTAATTAGAGCCCAGGTGTTTAAACACAGGTGTGGATTCAACGAGGAAAACATTGATATGTCATCATTTAGAGATTTTTATCTCATGTCTGAGGAACGAGATAGCGTGAATCGCGTTTCTTTGATAATTTTATACTCGTACTTCAGTCAACCAACAGGTTCCCTCGAGTAACTACAAGTTCGCTCTCTTAAAGTACGTTTTTACGTGACGTTAGACGTTATTTTACTGTAAGTAATTTTTGTTTTAAATTGTAAATTTTGAAAGCAACAAATTAGTAAAAAATGCAGGAAAAAAGTTTGGTTATGAAAATGGGTCTAGCGAAGAGATAAATCAGTTTTAATTTTTACTAATTCTATGGTCAGAAGGCAAAATGTAATTATATTAATATTTTCTAATTTTATAGTACAGAAATTCTTAATGTTTTGTTCAACTGTGAAAAATTACGAAAAATTTGAGATATGAATTGCTACCCTCGCCTTTCTCCTAAATTACGCGCCACAGAGATGTCATATTTTACCAACATAGATGGAACACCACATATCTCAATTTTGACCAAAATTGGACGCGTCACATTTCGCCATTCGACCACAGAATTTATCTTTAAAGTGCAGCTGGACTTCATCCCAAAGAGATGAATCTTCCTCGCATTCATTTAAAAAATTTATTACACCCAAACGTACTGTTTTGTTTTCCATGTTTTTCTACCTGCAAACACACTCGCGATAATACAATATCATTTTCACCATGTACAGTGCCTTGTAAATGTCACTTAACAATCAAAGTAATCTGATTCTGTGGCGTTAAAGTCGCGACAGGAAGTCCAACATCGCGAGATAACGCGATTTTTATTTTTCACGGCGACAAAAATCGCGATCTACTGTCACGTGAAAACGCGCCTTTAGTCGAATTAATAAATTAAAGATGTCCGGGTAGAAATACCGTTACGCTAATTTTTCTTTGAATTGTTTCTTTAAATTGAATAAAAGAAATTGTAGTTATTTCGAGAAATGTTTCGATAAAATGAAAATTTAATACCGATCGGTAAACGTACTTGTAAACCGCCGAAGGATACTTGTCGAGTAGAGCGCCTTCAAACACCTCGTATACACGAGAATCCTGTAGCTTTTGCAACTTCGTACCCTGCGTCACGGAAGCGAAATATTGCGAGTATGTGTCGAAGTAGTCGCCGTAAAAGGTTCTTGCCTCCTCGGACATCGACCTTCTCATCGCCTCGAAGTGCTCCGCTTGTCGTGCAAGTATATTGCTCTCCTTGACAAACGAACCTGCGTGAACGTGTAAAGTAAGCAATTATTCGTCACCGTTGTTTTACCTGCAATGAAAAAGTAATTGGTTTTCAGCGTAGTAGTTTAATGATGTAGCAATTCAACACGTTTCGTGTTACCGGAACGTTGCAACTTTTAGCTGAACTTTGAAACTTTTAAAAAGGTCACTGTAAAATATTTAATTGTAGAAAAATATTTTTCACGCATACGTTCCACTTGAGTATTCGAAGAAAAATTCCTCTCAATTTAAAATCCATCACGAATAACAAATTCTTTAAAAAAATAATTAAATAAAAACGAAAGAGTTAACGAGAGTTCCATTTCCTAAGGCTGTCGCGTACCACCGATGGTAAAGTAGCAACAATATTTTAATTTTGACAATTTTTAATAAATACTGTAATTACTTCCAGTATCTTCAAAGGAAGAAAGAAATTTTTATATAAAATTTGTGTCATAATTCGTTGTTCAATTTTTTTTTAATATTAATTTCGACGAGTAGCTATTTGATTACGAACCAGGAATAAAAGAAACGACCTTGACGCCATACTTCTTCAACTCCATCCTAATGGCGGGG
>NW_017100857.1:803724-819959 GCF_001263275.1 Habropoda laboriosa
CTGTAAGCCGCCACTCCGGGCAACGGTTGGATGCTGCAGTGGCTCGAGATCACGATAATACGGCTGGAATGGGCTCGGATCATCGGCATCAGTTCTCGAGTGATTCTCATGTTACCCAGCAAGTTCACTTCCACTTGATTCCGGAGCTGCTCGTCTGTTTGCCATTCAAATTCGCCGAAGATCATCTTCGCCGCGTTGTTGACCAAACATCGTAACGCTGAGAACGGTATTTTGTCATATTTCCATATGCAATACTTTTTCCTTGGTCAATTCACGGTTTTAAATGTTTAAGAATTTTTTTATGCTTTATTTCGGATTGCTTGGATTTATTAAAACAATGAACAATATTTTATCGCGTAATTTACCTAAACATTTTTGCGTCAAAACTGTTCGCACGGAACCCGTGAAATTTTCGACGCTTTTAACCTGTGTAATGTCCAAAGGGTAAACGTGTACACCCTCTTGTTCCAGCTTCTTAGCAGCAGGGCCATCGATTTGCAACACGCTGGCAATTACATTGGCACCGAGCTGCCGGCAATGCAGAGCGAGGCTATATCCTAATCCCGAATCACAACCAATCATAACAATGGCCTGATTCGCCGATATTTTCTCCCGGGACTTTGTGCGACTGTACAAGTAAGTACCCCCTAAAAGACAATTTAGAAAGTGTTCCTTCAAATGTCTGTACTGTAGGTTAATAGCGAATTGTAGTATTGTATTCTTTATACTAAGTTTACACGTGTTCGTAATTTGTGATTTGCAATTTAAGTGTATTAAACGATTAAATTACAGCATGCCGTAATATCATTGAATCATCGACTTTCGTGCTGATGGCGCATATTGATAAACGCAGTTTGTCGGTAAGTAGATAAGATAATGAAATGGTGAAATTGTATTTAAAATTCAAAAATATATCTGATACGAATTTTATTGTTGTATTGATTTTTTTTCACGATATAAGATACACTTACAAATATTTCTGTTTACTTATAGTGAAAAATTTGTACAGTATTAATAAATAACGATTAATCTGATTATAAAGTTGTCTCGTTCTTACCGATACAACATAAAGACACTGTTGGTACCAAGTACTTGTATCCCTTGTTCCACAAGTAAAACAGACCAACTGAGGTAGTTGCATCGACCATGAATATTGTAGAGTATCGTTTTATGTACTTTACTAATCCACCACTGATAATTGACTTCACTAGTTTCATTTTGAAATTAACCGATCTACGATCTATAAAATGGAAATCACCATAAAATCACCAGATCGTTACGCATGAGCAACAAGTATTCGAACCCCGAGTGAGAACAAACACATGCAACGAAACGACAGTACCCTCGTCACGATCACAAATGGCTGCTATGGGACGGGAAAAGGAAAGAAATCAAACCTCCCCACTCTTCTACTATGGATCGTGATGGTTCCTTTTCAATTTCAATATAATAGTACTTATCAAATGTTTATATTTCTATCGTTCATCACATTTAATAAAGCAATATTTTTCGCTGGGAATATTGTAAAGAAACTTTTAAGAAAACGAAACAATTTTATAATTATCTAAACATGGTATAATATTTTTGTGTTTATTACAAAAGTTGAGATTCTTCTGATCTCTTTTCTTTTCTTTTACGAATTCCTTGTTTAATATAAAATTGATGTAGGGTAGCGGTTTGATCTGTTAAGAGATTTTAATATTTCATGAACGTACCACGTCATGCATGAATAAACGAAATACGGTAAACACTCGGAATCGCTTCTACCACGGTTACTACGTTCTCCTTCTACAATAAAAATGTTACTAAGTGCTAAAGGATGTATTTTGTTCTCTAGTGTAAATATATTTTCACTTCCTCGATCAAAACAGAAAATATTAGAACCAATTTTGCAAGGTTGTCAGTATTAAATAAATTATAATGCTGCTTTAAAATAAATGTAATAACATAAACAATAAAATAGTGCGCTCTTAATTAAAATAACTATCACAATTATAAAACCCTCTTAGCGCACGACTCATTCTTATTGACTGCAATGGAATTAGCAGCATTTTTTCTTTTCTCTTAAGTTTCTCACATTATAGTATAAAAAACTAACGATTTATATAATCATTACACAAAAGTTCTTGTAAATTTATAAGTCTTTACAGAGTGAAATATACAGCTTAGTGTAGAAGGCATACTTTACATAAAAATTAACAAATATTAAGGCTAACAGTACACTGTACTTTAAGCTAATTATTCTCTCAGATTAAAATCATATTTCGGTTAATACATATCTGTTTCACTGCAGTCGATAATTGTTTCGCTATTTTACAAGCTTCAAATATTACTTCGACACGCGTTATATGTTTCGCTTGCGTTATGCTCCCATGATTTCCCTCAAAATTTACTTTGAGATCCAGAGTATATTAAATACCAGCCGGTTTATCATCTACCATAATGTTAGGATCCGCGCGAAGATCGTAACTCGGATCGCCATCCGTAGCCATTCTGCCAAGCCATGAAAATAAAATTAACATTCCAATGAAAGCTAATATACCCATGACACCTATCACTGCATATTTTTTGTATAATGATCCAGGTGAGTTTCTACGCCGTGTCGGTGGACTCACTATCAATTTCCACGACCTTAAGAACCACTCAATGGCCGACTTTCTTCTGTATTTATTTTCATCATGATCAAATGATATATCCTTTGGATCATCATAAGCTTCACAAACTTTTCTCGATGTTGACTGAGACAATCCCATGGACGAATCGATATTTACAATTGAATAGGGCGGCCCGACTTTTTGATTATTTAAATGCACATTATTTATGTTAGTATGTACTGAATTAACAGTACTACTCGAACGTGATGTAGCTGTTGTTTGTGACGTGGCTGGCAATGCATGATTCTGATATGAAGTAGTTTCAGTTCTTAATGATGGACGTTCTTGCTCTGGCTTTTGTTCTCTATCTTCACTGAGCTGTAAAAAAATATTTAATTGTATCCAATGTTCCATACATATTGCTCTTCATTGTGAACAAATGCTTAGAGTACATACTAAGGGTAAACCTAAGCCAGCACGTCCCCAATTTACTCCAGCTAATTTTTCACATAATACATCTGCTACAAGAGATACCAATTTTGGGTCTGGAAAAATACGTTCCTTACAACTTGGACATGTATATCCTGCTGGTGCTGTTGTAGCTGGTAATTCTCTGCCATATTTATCCAAACATGCCCAATGAAACATGTGGTAACATGTTAATCGAACACAATCTCCTTCATTTAGATTCACTGAGCATAATGCACAAACTGGATTATAATCATGATCATGGAGCCATAAAATATACGACTGGACAATACACTGCAAAAAAAAAATACAAATATTTAACACCTTCGATAAAAAAAAAGCGAAAGTAGTACATTATTTAAACAGAACCCTTTTAACTAAATTTCTTTATTTAACATCGTCTTTTATCAAAATAAATGATCGTAAGCTAAATTACATATATTTTTAAGGACGAAATAAAATACCTTTGGATGATTTATAACCATGCAATGTTCACAAACATTGACATGGTGTTCAAAACAAAATAAATTTGTTACTCTTCTTTTCGGACACTTGCACAACCCCATATTTCAATAAAATAGTGCGTTTGTTACATTAAATAAATTAGAACAATTCAGTGAAAGACTAATTAGTTAAAAACACTTTTACAAATGAATACTATCACATGACATATCGTAGACTGACGGCAACTTAAACTGTATTATGCGACACGGCTTCCATGTTTCATCGGCCACGTCCTCTGACATTTTCTACGAAAGATACAGAAGAATGGACCAATAAGATTCTTTAATACGCCGAAATGGACAAATGAACATTCCTCTCCACAAGTTTCTAATCATCTTGTTTGATTTAACTCGAAGAAAATGTTTGTTTGTAAAATTAATTTTCGAAAAACAAAATTTTCTTAAATAAAAACAGCAAATTTCTTTATGGAAATATTTGAATAATGAAAAATCTCTTAAATTCATTTTTAAACTGTTCATAACACTGCCCGATGTGTTTCTCCAATAGAATAAACCTTTAGTTTGATATCATATTAATCAGATAGAGTTGTCTATAAATTATAATAAAATATACATGTAACGTTTATGATATTTAAAAAACATCATACTTCAGGCATCTTTAAAATGGCTGCGTTGTATCGTGTTATAAACTATTTAGGGAAAAATATATTATCGATAGGACAAAATAGGAATATATCATTGTCTGCAACGACGCGTCTCAAAGAAAGTGAGCTATATCAAGTAAAAGTATTAACAAAAGCATGACATCACTCAGTATTTATTTTGCCATTCATAACCTCTACTTTTGAATTTACAGTTATCGAAAAGAAAGAAGGGAATACTATAATTTTCGAAGCCGTGATAAAAGAGGATACAAATGACGAACGATTTTTAAAACCTAAAAACGGGGCATGTCCTATATGTTCTTCTGGTCTTGATATTAAACATACAGTAAGAGCTTGATACTTCAATATATGTACGATTTATTTTATCTTTGGGTAATTACATTGATTTTGTAGGATGTTCTTATTTTAAATCAGTTTGTCAGATCCGATGGTTACATATTACCACGTAGGATTACAGGTCTTTGTAATGTACAACAAAAAAGAATTTCATCATTGATCATAATGGCTCAGAGTGCAGGTTAAGAGCAATTACAATAAAGAATAATTTACAGTTGCATTTTTTACAATACACGCTACAACGGAATATTATAATGTTTAGGATTAATGCTGCGAGCAGATCCCAAGGGTGGTCTACTTCATCCCTTAAGAAGAAGAAAGTGGAAAAAATTCAATACCTACTTTGATGAATCTACCATAAAAGCTAAATATAAGTAATAATTTGTACAGAATACAATAAATAATTTTAGAACATCGTTGCATTTTAAATTGCCTATTCTTTTTTTTCGATTTTTGAATCGGTCCAGAAACCCTACATTTGTCAATAATAATTTTGCACGTGGTTCCGCTTTGCTATACGATTTGAAGTGTGTATATACTTATAGGTTAGGAATCATGTTGACATGTAGATTAATAAAAAGTTCATGGTGTAAATGTCAAAAACGATACGTGTCAAAAGGTGCAGCAATTGTAAAAAAGGAACATGGAGAACAAGAAATCGCAAAAATTCGAAATATTGGAATTTTGGCACATATCGATGCTGGTTCGTTCACTGTGCTTTTTAAGATAACCTATTAAAGATTTCTATTTTCGTAAATTTCACAATGACTTTCCAGGAAAAACTACCACAACGGAAAGAATGTTATATTATTCCGGTCTGATTAGGCACATGGGAGAGGTTCATCATGGAAATACGGTAACAGATTACATGGACCAGGAACGTCAGCGTGGTATAACAATTACCTCTGCCGCAGTGACGTTTCAATGGAAAAATTATCGTATCAATTTAATCGATACTCCTGGTCATATAGACTTTACTATGGAAGTGGAACAAACTTTGAGAGTATTAGATGGGGCAGTAGTTATATTAGATGGTAGTGCAGGTGTTGAAGCTCAGACATTGACTGTCTGCAGACAAGCAGATAAATATAGTATCCCTAGAATTATTTATGTAAATAAAATGGACAGAGCAGATGCTGATTTTGACATGAGCTTAAAGTCTGTTCAATCAAAGTTAAACACAGTAGTGTTACCTACACAATTTCCAATAAAGGAAAAAGGGGTTCTGCAAGGAATTGTGGATGTTATTTCTTTGGAGAAGTTCATGTTTGATAAAAAAGACATGGGAATGAAACTTACAAGATTAAAATTATCCGAAAATGAGGATAAACATTTATGGGAAATAGCAAATGAAAGACGCCAAAATTTAACTGATAAGTTGTCCAGCATAGATGATGAGTTAGCTGACACCATCATAGAGCAAGAATCTTTGGATACAATTACCTCACAAATGTTGCATAACTCCTTGTACAGAGCCACTATAAGTAGGAAAGGTGTTCCTGTACTTCTAGGTAGTTCTTACAAAAACATAGGAGTGCAACCTTTAATGGACAGTATTCTCTTGTATCTACCATCACCCAATGACAATAAATATTCATCACATTATAATAGCTTCGCCAAGAATCTGTCTGCCAGAGCTTTTAAAGTCGTTCACGATAAGCAAAAGGGACCCATCACTTTTTGTAGACTGTACAGTGGTAGCTTAGAAAAGGGCACGAAAATATACAACGTTTGTAGGGAAGAAAAAGAGACGGCTGGCAAATTGTACATCGCCTTCGCGGACGACTATCAAGAAATATCAAGCATCACTCGTGGCAATATTGCGGCAGTCACAGGATTAAAATATACAATGGCTGGTGATTTGATAACGTCTACTCTAACTGCAGCAAACAATGCAAAACAAAAACTAGAGGCACAGAAAGATGTTAGACCAGAAGACATAGAAAAAATATTTAATTGTAATACAAAAACATTGGAGCCAGTTTTTTTCTGTTCCATAGAGGCACCATCATTATCCACACAAACAGCTTTAGAAGCAGCTCTACAGCAACTTGAAAGGGAAGATCCCAGTTTGAGGGTATCTCAGAATGAAGAAACTGGCCAAATTGTTCTTGCAGGCATGGGTGAATTGCACCTTGAGATCATTAAAGAAAGAATCAGGACAGAGTACAAAGTTGATGCTGACTTAGGTCCTTTACAAATTGCTTACAGAGAGACAATAAAGGAACCTATTAAAGATTCTTTCTCGTGCGAATTTAAGATAGGAAATGCTAATCAAAAAGTCACTGTAATCATGTCATTGATACCAAATTACCAAGGAAGTGAAACTTTGCTGCTAGACAACTCATCAGATTGTATCAGTAATATCAGTGCTATACCTTTGAAAATTATGAAAGCGGTGAAATCTGGTATACGGTCGGTTCGTTTACACGGACCCAAATTAAGTTATCCAGTTATAAATATGGGTATCAAGTTGCATTGGTTGGAATATCTATCTAATACAACGCCGTCGGTAATCACTGCCGCTGTTTCACAATGTGTTAGAAAGGTAAACATTTATGGGCATTGCTTTACAATTCTTAGTTGCTTTTTAAGAAAATAATAAAAATGTAAGAAATAGAAATGATGAACGATCGTAGGGAAAATGACGTAGTAACCTCAACAAGCAGCCATCTTTGATTCTAACCATAGGATCAATCGATTACACGTGAAGATAAATCAATACGTCAATTTTATTACAATTATTTAACATTGAAATCACGTTAACGGACAATTAATTAATAACCGTATCGCTTTCGTTACGTTTAGTCATCTCCACGTTCTTTCTTGTTACTGGTTTCGCAGAACTAGATTTCAATTCAGACAGTACGAGCAAAGATTTCGGTTTGCGTTCCAACATTGTCCTCTTCGTAGTCTGTTTCAACGAATCAGTATTGTTCGACAATTCATCCTTAGGAAGGAAGTACCTGTGCCTCCAATTCTCTTGTATACTCTTCACAACGTTGTTCTCTTTACGTTTCTCTTCGTTGCATATGTAGGTCTCCGTGAACGTTCTCAAAATGCCAATTTTCTTCAGTGCATCTTCAGAATTGAAAGTGGAATTGAACGGTCTTTGTTTCGGGGCTAGTGTTGGAAAAGCGTACGGTTTCAACCTGGTACTCTGTTTAAGTTCAAAAGTACGCGGCAATTTGGTGTTTTGTCTGTCCAAGAAGTCACTGATCAGTATGTCAGTTTTCAGCTGCAAATTCTTCAGAAAATTCTCGTCAATTATCCTCTGTCCAGCAACATTCTTAGGACTGCTATTTCTCGTTTCACCGCTGCTTAAATTCTCGCCGCTTAATTGTCTCGTGATCCTTAAAGTATTGCCTCCCTTAACCTTACTTTTGTTCCTTTTCGAACTAGTCTGCGTCGATCTTTCTACTTTATGAATACCCCATTTCAGCATGTACGAATCGAGGAAACTTTGGTATAATTTTGGACAAACTTCTTGGTCCTCGTAGTGTTTGTCTATGAAATATATTCGACGCAGACGACAGTTCCCGCAAATTTGCAACCTCTGCGTGACGGCATACTCTCTCTTAAAGGCGGTTTGCGTTAGGTTAGACAGATTCAGCTCTAACTTGTTCCAACCGGTTTCTAATTTCGCTCTCACGCGACAAATCACACCCCTGGAGCTTTGTTTCTCGTTCTCCGCGTTGGTGAATTGAAAGTGATGAAGACAATTTTGAGTATCCGCAACCTGATTTGTGTTTCACGAATTTTCTGTCGTTAGATACTTCGAGGGATATGAATAACCAAAAAGAGATTTCTAAGTGTTAAAAAGTACATAGAAAAATTACCTGCACTTGTATACGACACTGTAGGTTCAAGTTTTTTATCACTATAACTAGAATTGGCAATTCGATATTGAGAAACTGAGAGGAATCAGGGGGACAGATGACGGAGGTTCCATAACCATGAGGCTGTTCGAAGTCCTGTATCTCGATAACCTGTTCACCATTTACCACGAAAAAAAAGATTAATTCAAAATCTACTCCGAATCAATTGATACTCATCCACGTTGACGTACATTTTCTAACAAGTCCGAATCCAAGATCTTACGAATACGTCCTGACTGAGAATGTTGCTTACTCCAATATTCTAAGGGTTTATCGCTGATACTGTATAAGAGAGACACATATCCATCAACCATGAAATTATGGAATTATTTCAGGAAAACCAACGGCATTTATGCGTACTTATGCTTTAGGATTTACATTTTTCCGTTCGCTTGTTTCTCACATGCGGCCTACTTCACTGCTTCGATTTAACAAGTGAAGTTTGTCGGCAAACGAAAAAATGAGGATTTTAACTTCGTAAGAATACTTCACGATTTATAAATGGAACGATTTTTTAACAGTGAAAAATTTGACGAAGATAAATCTACTGTGCTGTATTTTCTCAAAACTTTCAAACTAATCAAACCCCCTTAGATACTTTCAAGTATAAAATTTATTCTACATTTAATCATTGCTCATCCTTTATATTACAGTTGATGCGAGAAGCTGAAGTCACACTCATGGAGCCCATAATGCAATTGGAAGTTGTGGTAGCCTCAGATTATTTTAGTGTTGTCCTCAAAGACTTGTCGAAGAGGCGTGCAGAAATACGATACATCGACGAACGTGGACCAAACAAAGTAAATATACATCTCCTCATTATGAGAAAGTATTAATCGACAAAAAAAATTAATTGAAACATGTGAACAGGTGGTACATTGCGTTGCTCCACTCGCTGAGCTACTGGGATATTCAACAGCAGTGAGGGTAATTTCATCAGGACATGCAACGTTCACGTTAGAATTCGATCATTACGAATTAATGGACTCGATCAACGAAGCAGAAGCGATTAAACGTGTCACTGGTTTCTATTAGTTAAATAAAGAAAGGAAGAACAGCTTCCATGAGAAAAGAACAACACATACACGATGCAATGTTGCTTTGTACCAAATATCATTTGTATTAAGAAATTAGCTATTTAATTGTACAAAGATAGAAATGTCCCTCTGGTCTCGGGATTAAGATTAGCGTATTCTTTACGTGGCAACGCATTAAGGCAGTCCTATGTGCCGATTTCTCATACGTCGGAAAAGACTTACACATCTAAGTAAAAGTAACAATTACGATAATACACGAATAATTAAAACACATCGTTATTATATCTTGGACAATTACATGCTCGGTTGTTCCTTTATTGCGTTCGTTTCTAATCAAAATATATTGCAGCATTTCGTTTATCGATGGTGCGTTTACACAATCTCTTCTTCTTCTTCGTCTTTTTACTTACAAAAATCGCCGATTCGCGGCCGCCGATCACGGGGCTGAAATCGCGCAGCTCAGTAAAACGATTTCTTTCGACTAAACGATCTTTATACAAATGTAGAATCATCAATGGCGATATCAATAGTTAAAAAAAAAATTGACAAAATTGCAGATGAAAGAAAGTCTTATCGAAAAGAAACACTGGCTCAGCCTCGAAAGCGGCAGCCGCGTATAAATATATTAATATTGCTTAAAGATCATGCAAAAATGTCATACATAATAAAATATATGTATGTATATATATTATATGTACGGAGGGATTACATGTTATGGGGTGAGAGACTTTTGCAAACATGTCATTTGCACGTAAAAATCTGCCGCATCCGGTTAAGTTACGCGTTTCAACCGGATGTGACTTCGAAAAATACTTCGCCTTTTTCTTCTCGTACGTTCATCACACGCGATTTACACCCATAGAAACGCGCCAGTAACATGAGAAATTCCATCTTTCACAACCTTTCCACTTTTTTGCCTTCAGTTTTCGTTTTATTAGCCTCAAAAATGAATTTATCAAAGTTACTTTGCACGGTAGATGCAAAAAATGTGTTGTTCGACGATAAGGCTTTCTGTTTTGTAATTATTTGTTTACGATGCGTGAATCCATGACAGAGACGCAATACTGAATACCTCGACGCGGTTTCTATTTATTAAGAAATAATCATGTCTCGTCGTAGAAGTTACCAGGAATCTCACGGACAACGGTAACTCAAGTTATTATCTCTATACAATCGAATAGTACATACATATATATATATATATATAACGAACAGTGTCATCGTACCGATATTTTATTGTATCATCGTTTCTCCACATTACAAACGAGTGTCCTCGAGGGCCTCAAAAACGCGACGAGACCCCTCGACTCTATTGTTACAAACAAAATTCATCTTCAAACACCGTCGGAAATGCAATCGAACGCGTGTGTATCTGTGTGTACACGCCTATTTTTCCATTTAAAAATCCAATGAAACGTTCGAACTACACGCGTTCGCTCTGTTTTGTCTCTTTTTCAAAAAAAGACTCTAAACGATCAAGAAGAGAAATGACAAATTCGTTGTAAAAGATATTTCTTTTTTCTCCCAAATATATGTATAGTTATAATACTGCCCAACGAACACACGTGTCGATCTCAATGACAACCGTAGTAAAACAACAACTCTCTATCTCTCCGGTGATGTAGTGTGTGTGTATTTGTGTGTGTGTTTTGCGAAAGAAAAGAATTCTCAACCATCGATCCTTTTTCTCTTCATCTCTTCTCTCTTCGTCATGGTTCCTCGTGTCCTCTGTACACAGCTTCCCATCATCGATTGCTTTTTTAAATCAAACATGGCGACGTGGCGATTTTATTTTCTCATTCGGGATCGTCCTCGTTCGATCCGTACTCGAGATCATCTTGGCGTCACAAACTCACTAATTTCGGTGGATTCGCATCCGGAGAGCTGAGATCGACGGCTGACAGGTTGTTTCTTTGTTGCGTTGAACAGGATGGTATCAAGGGTGTGGAGACGGGCGTGAGGCCGGTTCCGCCCTCCATTAACGATTCGAAGTTAAACGGTATGCCACTTGTCGGCGTTGTGATAGGCATACCGGCGACATCTAGCGACGGTTTCATGAAAGACGGCGTCTCGACCGTTTTGAACGTGAGCGTGTCCGGCCTCTCTTTCGGTTCGCTGAAGATCGACAAGGAGTTCGGTCGATTGTTATTGTCGAAACCGACCGGCAACGAGTTCGGTCTGTTTGGTCTCGTCGCGGCGTTCAACGTGTCGCGTTTCGTCGTGTCTGCCGCGGCTGCATCCACGGCGAATTGAGCGGCCGCCGCGACGAATTTATCCTCCGTCGGAAGCTCTGGCTTTATCACAGGTTTCACGTCCGGAGGTGAATCGGAACGAAGTCGACAAGCGGCCATATGAGCCTCCAGGATGAACTCGAGCTCGTCTTTGGCCTGTTGCAGCTGGTGGATCTCTTCTTGCAAGCACTGTTTCTTTTGTTCCAAACCCTCAGTCTCCTAGTCAAATATAAATATGTGTTAATTCATTGCACATAGCTTCAAGGCTGGAGTAAGATGTTTTAAACAGGTGGATCCGTAAAAACGTATCGAGTATATTCTTTTTCATTAACCTTTAATTAGTTAAACTGAATGTCCCTCAGCATCCCAGTTGTGTTATTTGTGGGATGTTTTATGACAAGCTGTCCTGTACCTTCCTTTTAAAAACATTTATCCAATTCGTTATGAAAATAGAAACGATACTTCCTCTAGTAATAACAAGCCAAAGAATACATTAAAAGTAAACAAATTTTGAAATAATTAATTTTTATTTATAATTACGTATAAAATTATTTAATACTAGTTTTATCGAGGAATAGTAAGTACACTATGCAAAAGAATGATAAAAAATGTATAGAAGGTGCTGAGGTCACTCCAACTACGTATTACGTCATACTTTCAAAAATGGACGAAATTAAAAAAAAATTAGGAATCCACGTTTCTCGGTGTCTCTCGGATGAGACTTACTTCTAACAGGGCATTGGTATGATCCATTCTTCGCTTGCGACATCTGGCCGCTGCCATTTTATTTCTCTCCCTGCGGATCTGTCGTCGTTCCTCCTCCTCGGGAGTCATGCCAATCGTCCTGGTGGGCCGTCTACCGCCCATGTTGCGCCTCGCCGGCAGCTGTGGCCGAGTCTGTTGGCTCTCCACGAGGGTGGTGTTGGTTGCCACGGGGGCGGCGGCGGTGGTGGTAACAACGTGGTGCGCCGTCGTATTTTGCGTTTGTGCCGGCGTCGGCTGCGAGGGTTCCACCAAAGGCGGGACGAACCCTGCCTCGCGACTATGCGACGCTGACTCGCTGGTCAGCTCTAGAAACGTCTGCTCGATGCTACGGAGCGTCGTCGGCGTCAACGTCGGCGTCGTCCTGGTCGGCACTCCGCTGTGCAGTCCGTCCAGGGAAACGAGCTGTAATTACAAACAAAAATTTCACATGTTAATTTTAAGCATTCATTTTTTGTCAATTTTTAATTAAAAAAAATTGTAAAGAAGAGATAAATAACGACTGGTTTTTATTTTTCTTAATAACTGTCTTAAATTTTTCACGATGCCATTTGTCGATCTATATCGGCCATAAGGTAAGCTAATTTTTTGAATGTTTGTACTCGACGAATAACAGTTTTCTTTATAAACACGACACAATTTTGACGATCAGTTTTTTTTTCGTTTACTACCTATGTAGAATCACTTACGTGCAATACACGAAGTATACTGAATAGTATACTAAACCCTCGACACTGTTACTGCGTTTTAATTACACGCGTCATTTCAACACCTGCGCGTATTAAAAATAATAACACTTTCTTTGTCTAAACGGTGAAAAAAACACTCACTAAGCGCTGTCTAAACGTCAGCTGGCCTGATTACGTGGAATCAGTATAAAAACGAGGAAAAGTAACGACCAATACATTTTTCTCTCTGTCAATAATAGCAGCGCACACAGACGCGCGGGAGACGAGAGACTGGCGCGCAGATCGGTTGACCATGCAACACAAACGTAAAACACGAGTTTGCCAGGTGCGGAGAGATAACAAAACAGTTAGGAAAGCGATGTTTTTCGTTGCTGGCTGTGGAACGCGATTGCCTTTCAAACAAACTGCGCATTAGAGATCACCGCGTTGTTTATTACCACCCAGCCAGATAAAAGAAGTTCGTTGTATTATCGACGAAATTGTCTGGTGGCCAACGAAACCAATTCCAACGAACTGTTTTCGCTCCATGAAAAAAAGAGGGCGTTGCGCAACTGGTGAAGAGAAAAAAAACGAGGAAAAAGAAGCAACAGCCACAGAATGACGGAAAGGTACGCAAATGCTTCTATCATATGTTATCGTTTCCTTTCCGTCTTGATATCGCGGGGACTCGTCACTAATCCAGTTAGATATTCCTGGTGATAAAAATATCCATGATCCAATAGCCGATAAGCTATCGGCACGAACTAGATCGTCTGGGGGTTGTGTTTCAAGGTGTATACGCGCACATCTTTATCGGCCGAGTATCATCATCGCTAAAATTACAACGAGTTATCGCGGCGTTCCTAATAATTATCCACCGATCTGACCTCCGTTCTCCGTAATCTCCGATCTTGAATTCTGTTTACACGTTCCAATCTTGGTTACCTTGCGTTCAAAAATAAAAAACGATCATGGACCTTTTTCAGAGTAACGTTCATTTAACGACCTTACGTGACGCTTATAACCGTAATTTCAATAAACGAGAGATTCTCGTAACATCACGATATTAACAATAAGATTTAATCTTTTTGCATAAAGTATGAAACACGTGCGCGGAATACATGGTGTGGATACACATCTCTGTGTTATATCGACGATGTTTAGGGGTATACGATCGAACGCGCCACCTGTCGCGGGTCTTCGTGCTTGCCGGTGCGCAATAAAATTGAAATCGTCAATGTAGATATCGGCGTCGAGTAAAACCGCCTTTGCACCTATGTACATATGTGTTTCATAGCACGATCGTCGTGGAAACAATCGTAAATACAGCTCGATGGATTTCATCGACGATATAAAAGAATGCGTACGTCCAACTACGGACGATATTAATGACTTGGCTCGAATCGCAGCTCACGTAGCGACAACCTCGCGTTCGCCATTATCGCGTCGACCAATCGGCAGACGGGAACGCGCGCGCGACGTATTATACCCGGCGCACACGTTTCCCAGAAAACACAAAAGGACGCAGGAAGGAGAAGAAGCGCGTCCTTCACTCTCGTAAGGAGAAGAGACAACGACACCGTGTGCGACTAACAGACAGGCCTATCATTTCTAAAATTACGAGTCGTTCTGATCGTTAACGAAGGCCGATTCGCGATAGATAGTCACACACAAGTACACGTCAAAAGAATTGAACGATTCCCAGGGTTCAAGCATCATTGCACAGGAATTGCGCATCGAGAGGCTGGTGTTCGAATGAAAACGACGATCGTGATAGATCGCTAGTGACCCCGTCGGTCGTAATCTCATAATTAACTTAACGTCATCGCTCGCTATACTTGATCTTTCTTTTTCTAGGTTAGGTGTAAAAGTTCGTTGAACCTCAAATGTGATCGTCATCGTTTAAATGATAAAACTAACGTGTAAGACATTTTTCTACTTCATCTGGCTTCTCTTTTATGATTCCTTCGTTTCGGCATGAAAAAGTTCCGAATTAAGATCATTAACCTCGTAAACTTCTGCTGCTTCTGAAACTTGTTCTAAAATGTCTACTATTATCCTTCATCTAACCAGCTCTCACTAACACCTAACAAAATACGAGTGTGCTTCATAAATTAAATTTCAAGAGAGGCTGCTATACAAACCTCCTCCACTTTTGGTCGAGAATTTATCATGCATGTATTTATAACACGATTACGGTTCATAATCGCGGGGCCACCGCGCTCGGTTCTGTGTCATCGCTAAAATTACTTAGCATACCAACGGGTAGCGACTTTAAGAGAAGAGTAATCACCCACCCACAATATTCACGGCCCACCTATTCGATATTGGCGCGCGTGAAAACTTTCGGAATGCTCCGCGAGATAAACATAGGCGTCTCAAAATCGCTTTCGCGCGCGCGTCACCAATTTCTGAAATTTCGACTACGGGGGTACTTCCATTTCTCCTTCTCCAAACACGAGAGAATTTTCGTCCGTTTTTTTTTCTGTATAAAAATTTATGGCAGAGAGGAGGTTAATTCATCGCCTCGACCTTAGGGCAAGTTCGTAATTTACTGTAAGCCTCGTGTGATGCGCATGCGCATAAATCAGTTGCTATATAACCACACTTGGAAGATGTCTCATACTCGCCACGGTTTCTCCGATTTGGCACAATCCGAAATTTACGACCGCGATGACCATCGAGAGAAAAAGCGATTCCGTTATTACGACGATTATTGAAGGCTCGATAAATTTAGAGGCAAGCGCAAAGGCGCGGTATTTATCAGCATGTAGAGCCTATCGAGCTTTATTTACTTCTTATTGCGCTGGCACACTCTATCGGACCGAAAATGCGTCAATTGACAGAAGGTGTGGCATCATCGTACCATAGTTACCATTTGAAGAGAAAAAAAAAAGGAAACCGATGTACTCGATTTCGTTTATCTACGGAACACAAAAACCGACATCCGTTTATTTGCAGTGGAAGATAATCGAGTTCACGATCTAGAGACTCGGTTCGCTTTTATCTGTCGCGAAAACACCGAAATGATTCTATCCTTTTTATTGCACTTAACTCGTGACACCTCTGGATTATTCAATTAAGTATCATTTAATCCCAGTGATTAATAAATTGATTTTAATAATCTCAATG
>NW_017100857.1:819974-834206 GCF_001263275.1 Habropoda laboriosa
GTTACCGACAATTACGTAAATTGACCGTTTTACCATCAGACGTAAAATTTTCAATACGAATAGGCATACAATGGAGTACGTTAGAAAAAGTGCACGTGACATTCAGAAAGTTATAATGGAGTGGTTGAGTGAAGGTTAATAAAAAAAGAAACGCTGGCGCTATCAGTTTTCTTTAACGGTCACGAGAGACTGCGATTATTACCACGGCACATTCGTTAACCGACGGGCCGTTCACCTTACAGTGCATCGTCAGTTTGAATATGTCAGACGATACACGCGCGGCGCTCTGGTGGATGAACTCTGTATCATTTTGTCAGACGTGTCTGTGCAGGTTCTGACAAGTCAATGCCTAACCGAAGAACGAGTCACGACGTGCTTTCGACAGACAAGACCGCCCATTCTACTGAATATTCGTCCTACCTAACCTGAAAGAAAACGACGAATTTTTTGAACAACTCATTTTTCACGAATGTCAAGGGTTTCTTGTTCGCCACTTCTGTTATGTTAGAACCAAGTTACACGGAACTATAAGATTCTAGGAATTATAATTTTTTTTACACGGTAATTAACTGGAATATGTTATCTGGTATTGACATGTTGCAACTGCAAAATGCATATATGCATGGTTTCTAGAAATAGCTGTACACCCTACTCTCAATTCTCCTATCCACTACATCGTGCATCGTTAATCTAATCGCGATGCGTGGTATGCAGAACATTCGTCGATGCAGTGTAATGTTTTTTTTTTCTTTTCGTAATACAAAAAACCTAGTGATAAATCAGGAACTTTTAATTCTTTAAATGACGTCGCGCTTGCGGTAAATGCATCGGGTGTTTGTCTCCGTGTTACATCTACGGTACAAGTTGCAAACATTAGTCTCGGTAGAAAACTAGAATTACACAATAATGAATATTAATAAAATAACGTATATACACTGCCTTTGCCGTAGAATACAGAATTGTTAAATATGCATCTGCGCTAAGATAGTATTTCAATTATCGTCGAGAGGTTCGAGAGATCGTGATTTTGAAATCAATCAAGCGAGCAAGGTCGCGAGATCACGGCGAACGATGAAAAGAAAACAACGAAAAAGATAAGAGCGTACACACAGTGGTCGCCAAGTGTCAATCCGGGTGACACCCTCGCAACGGAACGCACAGAAATATTTCGCGCAGATGCGTGACGCGTTTTTTTTTCGATGGTTCGCCGTTGGCATGCACGCGCGTCTTCCGTTTTGCGATGCAGTTATTTTCTTTCTCTCTTTCCCACTGTTCGCGACACCAGAGACGAGTGAGAGAGTGCGCACGGGACTCACACGCACGCTGCCCGTGTATTTAAGCGGCGCGGCGCGCACACACGTTTCTACGCTTCTATAAATAAATGCGTTTGCTGTTTTAATCTGCCCTGGGCCCGCGCTACGAGCGGACAAAGGGCGATATCGGCAACCAGAAAATAGTTGCGAAATCCAATCAGCCAGATACCGACAAAACGAGGCGCGTTTTCTCGAACCGAGGGGAAAAAAACACGAGACGAGAAAAAAGAACCGATTAGAAGCCGAGATATATAGAACGAGGAATCGAGGACCACCAACAAGACCTCTCCAGAGACCGCACATGCGCACGTAACGTTACACCGTGAAAAATAGATTCCCGCTAGAGACAAGCTCGCCTCGAACGCGAACGAGGGAACGATAAAGTAATTGTAATCGGACGCTTAATCGGACGTAGGACGATTCTTGTATCTTCCGTTAGACACCCAGAGCTTCGAATATCATGAAATGTGTTCCATTTATTCGTGTTACCAACGTGCGAAAAAGTTTCTCTTTCTCTCTCTCTCTGATTCGGAACGCGATTGTCGCGCCACATCTCGAGCTTTGAGGTTACTTTTCCTATTAAACCCCCTGTGTGTTTTTCTCGAAAGCATGCGCCACACCAGTGGTACAGTTTCAGCGGTTTTTATGGTAACGTAAAAATATTCGCGCCGCGGTTTCATGCGCAATCTGACCGTTCGTTTACGATCTGTTTGTTTCATCGATGCCGGTGGAACTTCCAATGGTTGTTGCACAATGTTGCACAATTCTTGCTCGTCCGCATCGCAATAATGGTCCCGCATATGTTAACAGACGGCTCAATAGCGCGCGCGCGCCCATCAAATAGACTTTCTCCTTCAAGTTCATCCGTCGTGGCGCGCGCGCGACCGCCATGTTGTTTTTTTTTGCGTATGCCACCTCTCTCTCTCTCTATCTCCTCCGTGCTCTGTCGAACGTCGTCACGGATTCTCGTGTGCAACGAATAAAAAAACGCGATAAAACGTGGGGCCAGAGGATTTCGCTAAGCCAATTCGCGTGTGTTCTTTCTAAACTGGACTCGACTTTTAATTCGTTCCGTTCCGACTGTAACCGTGCACACAACGTGAATGAAACACTATTTCGAAGGCCTGCCAAGTGGTGTGTTTATTTTAGACGGTCGCTTTCGAAGCCTCGTCGAGGTCCTTTATACTGTTTTCTTCGAACAGAAAGCTACTTTGTGAGTAGCTACAATGTAATTGAACGTGATCTCGGGGATCGACTATCCCGACAACAATAAGTAGACACGTCATCCGAACGAGTGGATCCCGTTTAAAAGCGTATATTCTAAGATCTTCTAAGCGATTCTCTATATTTAGACCGGCTCTGTTGCTTTCACACGCGACGTGACTGTTGGTGAATTAAACCGATTTTTTGCGTCCCCCTGTGCCGTCGGATACATCGCTGCTTTGTCTCTGTTGCACGACGATAATTTCTTCAATAACGAAACGATTTGTACGGTTTTCAAGCCTGTCATAGTTAACTACGCGATTTTACTACCTTGGACATTTCATAAGTTTACCCATGTACAACAGGGCCGGCCATGTGGTTGAAGATACGTGGTTCGCGACCATTTAATGCCTGGATTTATTTGTTGGTGCAAAGTAGAAAATATGGCGCGTGTCGAGTATCCATCTCTTTCAAAATAAATCTCGCAGCTGTTTCAACAACTCTTGCCTAATGACACCGCCATTTGTTTGGTCGTAAACAAAAACAGAACGTATGCTTGAACAACGGTACCCCTAAGGAATCTGTGTGTTAGAGGTTTGCGGTTAGAACGACACTAATTCACTATGCTACTAGTCCTAAATCTTAAAATACTGTTACTACATCTAACGAGGAAAATTGTAAGTAAGGAGAAGAAAGAATACTTTCGCGCCATGCTGCGTGAAAAGTAAGAAATAAAGCGGAATCGTGAATGCTCTCCATAAAATCTGCAACATTGTATGGGGGTTTTACCTGCTGGTAAAGCAGTTCCTGCGCGAGGATATTTGCAATGTCGACTGGATCCATGGCGGTGGCTGCCATAGCTCGAGGTATCGGTTATTTCGTTCAGTTATTCGTTTCGTCGTCGAAGAAAAAAAAATAATAATAAAAGAAAAAGGGAGGGAAGGTAAGTTTTATGGTGGGGAAGGGAAGAGGGGTCGAAGGAAAAGAACGAGCGAACTCGTTTTCGTGGGGGTTACGAAAAAAAGGACGTAGGGGTTAATGCAAGAAAAAGTAATTTCAGTCGATCGTTCGTTCGTGAGAGATCGTTCGGACGTCGGTGTGCGCCTCCCCTCCCCTCTTACGTCTCTTTCTCTCTCTGTCTCCCTCGATTCTCCTCCCTCGCGCACACGCTCTTCTCTTCTCACTTCTCGAAAGAGTTCGTCACCACTGCGTCCTCCACCGACGCCTCTCTTACACTGAGCCTCTTCGATGCCGCTCTGCTCTTCGTGGCCATACGCGACGAGGAAACCTAATCTAAAAATAACCTTCGAATTTCGAGTATGTGCGCTTGACAGAGAGAGACGACTAGCGAAAGAGACGGCCAAGGGAGAAAAAGGTGGGAGAGAGATTTCCGCGCCCCCGTTCAATTTGCAACATGCCACGCTTAATCGTTCTTTTGCACAGTTTTCCATTAATATTACGATAAACGCAATTTGTTTAACGAAATGAGAAAACGATGCGAATGAAACTATCTTACAATTCAACTATATTTCTTCGTGTGAAGCTCAAAGAGAAAGAAACAATCGATAATCCGCAATGGTCCAGTTGGTACAGCAGTTGCCTGCCACGCGAAAGATCCGAGTTTCGAATCTCCGTCCACTGAATTACAGATTTTTCCCCCGAAATATCATATTTACGTCCGGAACGTATTTATGCCTCGTGAAAGCATTCGAAGGTAAGCCTTCGGGGTACTTAATGCAAGTGTGTAGCCAAACTTTATGAGCGAACAGATAAGAAAGGGGTGCTTTTACGACTTTCTCCATTGTTCCCCACTCGCCAACAGCGACATTCTTTCAGAATCGCGTAATGGCCTGAAGTTTCCAACTTAACGCTCTGGCCGATTTATCTGCGACCGTCGCCCCGAGAGATTTATACTAATGCGCGGAGAACTTTACTGGCTGCGAAAACGCCGAATATCCGCGTGCGTGTGTTATCTTCGAAATCGTCAATGGTGCAAGAAATCTGGTGGCATAATCGTCGCAAAAGAGAAAAAAATTCTCGGAATATACATGAATTTTCTTCGGTCGTAAAAGTGTTGCTAAAAAAAAATTTAATACCTTGAATATAGTACGGAGTCTCTCGGAGTTTAAAATTACTTTACGTCGTCGCTAAAACTGACATGACAACTGTCGCGAACGTTGAAACCAGTTGAAAGCGGTCATAAACCGAACACACAAGCGGGAGTTTATTCGGACGAGCAGTGGTTTTTCCCGGCATCTGCGAAATTCCCAATTGCGCGTCCGCCTGGAGGATCTTAATTAACCCGAGTTCTAAGTTTAAACACCTGTGGAGCGTCGTTTGTCGTCGACGCCGGCTTCCCCGCGATTCGTCGCCTTGGAAACGGGCCAACATCTCTTCGCAGAACTCTCGACCTAACCAAGAAACGCGTTCCGATCTTGAAAACTCTTCTCGAAACTTTATTGACCGTTCTCCCCGTTGCTAACTAAATCGATTTACCAATCGCCACCGGTGTGTATTTGCGACACGAGATATTTCCTGGAAGATTCTCCGTATCGTGAAAAATTCGCGAATTTGTCGTTAAAAACGGTGACGTTTGTCGTTGGTCGTTTATCGCGTATAACGCGCTTCCAGGATGTGGCTTCCTTCGTGTATCGCGTCGCTAAGATGCACACACAGCGCCACTACGATTTTTTCCTTTTCTACTAGAAATCTGCTTGCGCACGTGGTCACGTGACGCTGACCAGAAGCGACATCACGGCCATTATCGTGACACAAGTGACATGTTGGTACGCGCAGGATAACTCGTTTCTTTTCACCGTTGTTTTCACCGTGACATTTATTAAACGGCCACGATTAGAGGTTGTCATTGACGCCTGACTACGGGATTAATTATTTTAAGAGGAGTATTTTGACGCAACTTTTGCGGCACGTCGACAAGGGGGAACGGCGATAATTGGAATACGTTACGCGTCGTGACGGAAAACCTGTTCCCTTTTGCGTCATTTGGAAACGAGCGAACCGGACCGACTACAACTCGCTCGTGAACACGAGATGGACATTCAAAACCAGCTTATCTCCGCGACTTGATACGAAAACATGTGGCACAGCCAGATTACAATAAACAATCCGCGGTGTTTTACCGGCCGACGATGCCTGTGGAATTTTCAAACATCAAACACTCTATGCAGAAGGCGTACCATCCATTCTTATTATGTTACCCATAAATAGAGATCATAATTTAACGGAAAATATTTTTCTCAACGTGCTTCTTTTTAACACTTTTCACCGACCAGCTAATTTCGTGCATTAGTAGTTACAACAATAATAATATTTTCACTTGAATGCTTGAATCACGTTTTATAAATGGTAAAAATAAATATTTTTCAATAACGAAGCAAGCGGATAAATTTTCACGAGCTTTTATTAGGATGGACACCATTCACACCGAAGTAAACACTTCCACGAAATTCACGGAGGTCTCCTGGTATAGCCACCTATTATCCGTATTAATCTAACTGTGCCAACCCTCTCCGGATATCTCGATGCCTCCCTTCCACCCACGGCATCAATTTCGAATTCCAGGAACTGCCGGCATGTTTCCTGACCCCGATAAGGACATAGAGGGCGTCCGATTAACAGGAAACTGGCGAATCCACAACAGACACGCGCGGCGATCTCGTGAAACGTACCCGACGCTTCGTCGAAACGACGAATTTGCATCGAACGTTTCCAAGAGAGGCTGCGCAGCTATAATTTTCCACCGTTTACACGTCGACCTAGGCGAATACCAAGGAGGAAACAATTTGTCTTTACGAAACAGGACCGTAATGCTCATCGATTAATCAGAAATTGATTTGCATCGACTATTACCGACCGACGATATCGATTACCAAGCTGATAATTTCGGTTTACGTAACGAAATAAAGATTGACCGTAAAACCAGTACAAGGTAAGAGTTAGGAACTGTATCTATCCCTCGATCGATCTTCGAAATCTGTTCTGAACGCTACTCTGTTTCTTTCCTGTTTCTATTGTCGGGATGCTGCAGCATACGGTATCCATAGGTTAATTATGCGACAAGAATTCGACTGGAGCGCGCTCTCGCATTTGGCGTGCCGAAACAACGAGCACACACCCTGATATATAGACGAGACAGGACGGGCGGAGCGACGATTTTTCCACGAAAACCTTTCCGCGTGAGGGCATTGAAATGTCAGGCCAAGATCACCGGAGCGCTCAACTCGGCCCCGTGGGCGACTCAAGGTCGCGTTCTCGGCCAAACAAATTGCGACGAACGATCCTTCGACGATTAACAGTGCAGTTACATCGTTATTTCCCCGCGGCTTAATTACAGCTTTCAACCGCGAAACGATTTCTCTGACAACACGGCGACTTCTATAATGCGATCTAACGATTGCAAATTATTTTTCTAATCTCATTATTTCCCCCCACCAATAAGATACTCCGGCGACGATCTGAGGGGGACGGCGGACACGGACCAATAGGCGACAGGCACGAACAATGCGAAACGACACAGATAGAATAAAATACACGGAGTATAAGTAGATGGTACGCAACGAGAGGAGGATGCAATTATCTCCGAGCAAGAAAATAATTGAGCGTGTAAATAATGTTTGCAACACGATCGAGAATGCGTTCCAATTCCTAATCTCGTTTTTAATCCTCGTGTACTCGATGGACCAACGGCTGTGACTGCTGCGCGCGCGGCTTCGCGTAACCGACCGTTTTATTCCCGTGTTTTCCCGCGTACGCGCACGAACATGCTCTTGTTGTGTTTTTTTTTTTCTCTCGTTTCGCGTGGTCGTTGCGCGACCGCCGTTATTACGCGGGTAAATAATAACGCAATTACGCTGGTGCTACGCGAACCGAGAGCACTATCGCGGTACGAAACGAAAAACAGAAAAAAAAAACAGGAACGTGTGTGCGGCAAACCGCCTGTACCGGCCACGCACAGCCTTGGCTAACAATGGAAGCTGCTTTTGTTACGCGTCCTTCGGAAGGATTTAAAAAAATGGAGCGCCTCTTTTGCCTGTGGTAAAAATCATTCTCTTTCGAAGATACATTATTTTCGGAATTTTATCGGAGAAGTGTAATTTCTGTAACGTGTGAATCACGGCACGGAATACTACTTCGAGTACCGATGATTGTCGTTGCAGACGAACTGTCACATTCAAGCTCGAATTTGTAAATTTTCAAATATTCGAAAGTTCAAATTTTTAAATATTCAAATTTCTTAATTTTCATTTTCTATTTGTCCGACGACGTATCTTTACGTTTCAAGCTCTGCACATCCCTACGTAAGAAGAATGGCAATCGAAGTGTAACAAATCGCATTAGAATTCCACGACACGAGGGCGATCAAGAATATCGGGAGAAGATTAATTCCGCGTAGAGGTTAGGAAACTCTCCGCTGCCCGGCACTCGCCGCGAATTCTAATCTCCTTTGTCCCGATCCTCTTCAGAAGCGGAAAACTTAATAGCGGAATAATTTCGTAATCATTTATTCCGCTCGCCTTCGCTGTTTTTCATCCGCGGACTCGATAGGAAAACAATAGTAATACTATGCGCAACGCGCACGCGAACTCTGAAAGCAAGAGTGATGTTTTATCGTGTACGCGCAGATATATACAATAAACCGCATCAGCCAAGAAATGCCAAGTCTTCTCTCGACTTCAAAACTTAATTTCCATCAATTAACTCGCAATCTACTTCTCATGTTTCCACTTTCATTAAACGCCCATTAAAACAGTGCTTCTCAACCTGACAAATACAAAAAAATAGAAGAAAAAAACGTAGACTTCGGAATTCACACAACGAAGCTTCCGTTGATTGCATCATTTTTTTTATCCAACTACGTGGTCAATCAGTGATTTTTCATCAATAACGCAATAATTCTCGCCGTTACGAAATATTATAAAATTAACAGCAAACAAAAATTTTTAATGCATACAAAATAACATGTAGGTTAAGGGTTAAATTGTCAAAGATTCAAAAGTCGAACGGAAGAGATTCATAAATGAAAGAGCAACGGGTGGACGTCGAATCGTTTAAATTTAAATCTGGCTAATGGAGAGAGAGAGAGCTCGTGAAAAATCTGTTTGCTCGCCCGTTGGGAGAAATACATATATTCCCCCCGAAACGATCCACAGACAGGAAGGTTGGAAAGCACGATCTGGCGCAAACACGTCGACGCACCGTCAGCCCCAGACAAAGAACAAAGAATGTAAACACGATTAACACGCAGCCCATCGACTGGACGCGCACGCTACTTTCCCCGTTTGTTACGCTTTTCACCGTGACGCGTCGCCCCGCGTGCACGTTACATAACGTGCAAGTTCATTTTCTGCGCGATAGACTGGACACGGTTCCTCTATCGAAAAGATAGCGAAATGTGGGACGGCCCCCTTTTCTCGCGTGCATCACACATTCGACTGCGTACGGATACGTCGTCGTCGTCGTTGTTATGTAGTTAAAAAATATCACGATATATGGTATTTTTAGTTTTCGAAAGTTCAACATACTGGGCAATATAGATATTAATATTTTCTGAGAATTTAGAATGTATAGCGAGTTATTTCAGTGATTAATAAAAGAATAAAATACAGTATTTACAGAATAATGTAATATACTGTGTAATGTATTGTAACATAATAGCTTTACAATGCACACCACTATGGTACAATAGCATGGTCACGTACGATAGTATTACGGCGTGTATGCTACTAACTGCACTATAGAGAAAAGTGGCGAAAATAATAGTAGGCGCGTGCTACCTTTAAAACATCGTTTACGCGTTATTCGATAATTACGAAAGGGAAACACGTACGGCATTTCCGGGAACATTATCGACTCGAGACGTCAAGGTTTCGAGTCTCGGCTAGCCGATTCGTGAAAGCTCACGATATACGTGGGAAGAGGCACGTGTACGAAGCCAACTGTGACGAGTCTAAAGTGCACCGAGCGAAAGAAAACAAAAAGCACAGGCATCGGCTATCAGTTAGGGGAACAAGATAACGATGCTATTAGGAAAGAAAATACCAGCTACCGTCCGCGACTTTGTTTTCTTTCGCCAGGTTGTTATTCGGCCTCGGGCGCGTTTATCGTGGAATTCATAATCGTCACGAGCGTGCATATCTTTTTTAACGGACATTCCAACGCGCATCACACTCTGGCAAATTTTTTAAGAAGACACGCTCACGCTGACCATTCGTACGCACCAAAAATGGCAATGATTTTCAAGCGTGAACTCACCTCGGATATCCTCGACTCCCGACCTCGTGCCTGTTCACGAAAAACTATATCGACTTGTATATACGTGCGTATACGTTACATACACTCGATCTCTAACCCTGACAGATTCTCACGATGACTGGGCACTTTGACTATTCCCCGCGTGAATCTCTGACTCACTTTCGAGAATTTCATGGAACGAGTGAAAAAAAAGTTTAAATCGAAACCGTAAAAAAAAAAAAAAAGAAAAGATAACGAGGAAAAAGAGGAAACGACGATGCCTCGCTGGACAACCGCACGCAACGGCAGTCGTAGTGACACTGACAGTGCCTCTGTCATCGCGCTATCACCACATGGTCGCTTCGCTCGTGCTCGGCCTCGCCCGGTTCGGCCATCTTCGGCCGCGCTCGGCTCCTTTCTCGGGAGGACACGATGCACACACGCGGTACACGATGGAGAATCCTCGTGGATAAAGTCACAGAGAAAAAGACCAGCCACCGAGAAAAGAGGTTGCATTAGCCGGGATAAGAGATGACTTCATTTCGGCCACTGAAACACACGATCGAGAGAGGGAGAGAGAGAGAGAGAACAGCATCTTCTCTTCGGGATACACTACGGGGATCGATGAAATCTCGTCAGCTTCGTCGAGACATTGGGCTCGAAGGTTTTTTTTCTCTTTTTCTCTCCCTCTCGGAGATTCGAGGAAGCGTAACCACGCAAGAATACTCGGCATTTCCGAGTGCGCGCCACCAGTTCGATTATTGGAATCTACTTATTGCGCAACGCGGTTTCTCTCAACGATGGCAGAGTATGTAATGGGACTAGGATGACCTATATAAAATCGGGACGAATATGTGATTCGTCGAATGTCAACGAGCAAAAAATTACGAGAAAAATTATATCTCGGTCAATTTTCCAGCAAACTCGACGAAATTTTTTAACGACACATTGGAAATCATTTATATTTAATAAAAATAAGAAATAAACTCACAATCACCTACAAAAAAATTTATCCCTCCAACAACATCTCACGTTTCCACAATTCAAAGAGTTAAAAATCCTACATTACACACGAAGCATTAGCAATAATTATTTCGAATCGCCCCGATTACGATTTTCCCGCAAGAAATTTATCGCGTATCGTTATCGAACGCGGAAATGCCCGCGTGTGTTTTTACGAATAACACAAAAGGAGAACGCGTCCGTTTGGTATCGCGTTGCCTTCGGGTAGTCTAGTCCACGCCGGTCGCTTATCAGCGCTAGCAAAAGAGAGAAAAAAAAAACCTGGAGGAAAGAGGAAAAGATTGGATCGATCGAGAGAGTCCTACATTAACCGATCTCTCTCTATGTTCGAAAAATTAACATAAATTGCACTCGGGCAAGCGTGCACCACGCGAGAGAGCAGAGCGTAACTTCTCTCGTTGGCATCTGATTACTAAATAGGCGCCAAGTGCGAATGAGTCACGGGGATTCGATGGCACACACAAGTCACAGAATCATCGTACCAGGAAATTCGAAATCGAGCACGTGTCGTTGCGTCATACCAAAGTGTGCGTACCTTTTCTCTCTGTAACTACACACTTCCGGTTCGAAACGCGACTCCTTTGGATTATTCCACGAATATAAAATGTCGCACAACTGTTTTTCTCTCTTTCTCGATATCTGAACGGGTCTCGAGGCACCGTTATACTTCTCGATATTATATTATATATATATATATATATATGTACGTTTTCTCGAAACCTCGAAGAGTGCCACTTGAAACGCACGTGTCACGATTCTTTCCAAGAAATTTCGTTCGAACAAGGGATATATAAGTTTTCTTCTGAGTATCGATGGATTGTGTAACAACACGTTTTCATTTACGATCGTGGATTAAATGTATTGGTAGGGTTCTCTGTCTCTCTCTCCTCTTGTACTACATCGATTTCTTTCGTTCGACACGAAGCGACCATTTCCGTTTTTTGGGTCATCGGGAGTCGGTTTTTAGCCTGGGCAGGAAAGATATTCGGTGTAAGACGGTGGTTTCTTTATGGGTTATCTTGCTGTAGCAGCCAGCTAGAGGCTTCCGGGTGGTGTAAGTATCTCATCCGGGTACTTCGAGGAAGCATTTTCGGGTCGGAAGATAGCGATGTGTCGAGGAGAATGGTGGAGTGTTTGTGTTGAGCGAGAACGGTATTGTGAGGTTTTGGTATGTCTGCATTTATAAAAAAAAAAAAAAAGGAATACTGAAAAAGGTAATTTTAAAATTAAGAAGTGTGGAATTTTTAACTTTGAATTAAGGAAGGAATTATAAAATTAACAAGTGCAGAATATTAGTTGTACAGTCAAAAAAGGATGTTAGGATTAAAATGTGTAGAATTTTAGTTTTAAGATGAGAAAAGAATTTTGTAATTACAAAGTGTAGAATCTTGATTTTAAAATAAAAAAATTAATTTAGAAATGAAGGAGTGTAGGATTTTAGTTTTGAAATAGAGGAAGAATTTGAGAATTAAAAAGTGTAGAATTTTAGTTTTAAAATTAAAAAAGAATGTTAGGATTAAAATGTGTAGAATTCTAGTTTTAAGATGAGAAAAGAATTTTGTAGAATCTTGATTTTAAAATAAAAAAGTTAAATTAGAAATTAAGAAGTGTAGAATTGTAGTGTTAAAATAGAAAGAAGAAACTGAAAAATTAGTTAGTGCAGAATTTTCGTTTTAAAATGGAGAAATAAATTTTGGAATTGAATAAGTGTTGAGAGAGAATGTAGTAAAATCTGCAGGGAAGAGGAAGCAAGATTTTTTTCATTTCGACTACATCAGCATTGCTATTCAGAGTGCAACGATGTAATGGGTTAACTTAGCTTGAATACTTAATACCCGAATGGCCCAGAAAATCCCTTAACTTTTCATCAAGCACATACAGGCGGAGGAAAATAAAGCGCGGCAAGTCACGAAAGGGATTAAACGCGAGCTAACCGCACCGTAAAGCTACTCTCCTCTTTCAGATCTCATTTAAGCCCGCCCCGACGTAGTCAGGCCTCTCTTCAGACCGCATCTAGGGCTCTTAATTGAAGTCTGGCCTTTCCTGAGCCTCGATTAACGATTGCCATTGAGAACAGTGCTTCGTTGTTGGTCGCACGCCGCCTTTTCCATGGGCAACGCCGCGCTATCTTTGTACAATAACAAACATGCTAGAATCCTACTTGGAAGCAACATCCTCTATCCACCGTGGAGGATATAAATTGAAATTTTATTCTTTCTCATTGGAAAAATTCACCGAAGATTGAAGATTAATTTTCAAATCAACCCTCAGGAACCTGAATGAGCGCTCAAATTTTTAACTAACATATAGGTATAAAAAAATTTCGAAGTAACTAAGCTCAGTGGAATACTTTTGGAAATATTGCTTTCTAAATGAAAATGAAAAAAACTTTTTCAATTCCAGAGAGAAATTTTCCAGATTTCAAAGGGTTCAAACTGAAGTAAATTGGTGGAATTTTTTTGAGATATTGCCCTCTAAATGAGAGCCACGAGAACTAGAAAATTCCAAGGCAAAATTTCTCAGGTTTCAAAGGGTTAAACTTAAGTAAAGTCAGTGGGACTCTTTTTTAAATATTGCCTTCCAAATCAGAGTCGAGGAAATTAAAAAATTCCAGGGAAAAATTTCTCAAGTTTCAAAGGGTTAAACTTAAGTAAACTCGGTGGAATTTCTAAAATATTAACTCTCAAATAACATTCCCAGAAATTCAAAAATTTCTCAGGTTTCAAAAGAGTTAAACTCAACCAATCCCACTAGAATTCTTTTAATCTCGAGACACTGATTCCCAAACGAAAGAAAGTGAAGGAAAAATGTCTCAGCGTTCAAAGGGTTAAAATTTCATTTCCCAAGATTGTCGTTTAATTTACTCGATTGTCCCAGCCTGGTACATACCACAGAAACTCGTATGAGAAACACGAGAGAGGAAGGCACGCGTGAGGCATTTCTTCTGGATGCCAAGCAGACACCATACATCACGCTCATAACTCGGTCGAAAGTACTTGGACTGGTCTGTCAGTAGCCGATAAAGAGACGCAGATAAGCACGAAGTGCTCTGTGTCTGACCGTTTTTAGCACCGAACCCGGCATGAAGTCGAAGAACGCGAGGTGGCGATGGTTGGTGGTGGTCCCCCGAGACGCGATTCACGATCAGAGGTGAACGACACGAAGGAGAACGGGCTTCCCTTGGATAATTTTGGAAATTCCCTGCACGTCATGGCCCTGTCCTTGTTTCCCACTCGAGCACAGCGGAATTGTAGTACTCTTGTCGCAACTTTCAGAACTGTCTTTTCGAGTGTGTTCGTTGTAGGTCAGTTCTAACATCGATTAAAGATACAATGTGTCAATCATGACTTTCATTTCGTGTATTTCATTCATCTTGGAGTTCAGTATACAATTTTTAGAGCAGTAGAAATTTGTTTGTACAATTTTTATAGTAGTAGAATTT
>NW_017100857.1:834494-837376 GCF_001263275.1 Habropoda laboriosa
TATAATTTTTACAGTAGCAGAAATGAATTTGTATAATTTTTATAGTAGAAATTTGTTTGTATAATTTTTATAGTAGTAGAAATTTAATTGTGTCATTTTTACAGTAGTAGAAATTCGTTTGAATAATTTTTACAGTAGTAGAAATGAATTTGTATAATTTTTACAGTAGTAGAAGTTTGTTTGAATAATTTTTACAGTAGTAGAAATTTGTTAGTATAATTTTCAAAGTAGTAGAAATGAATTTGTATAATTTTTATAGTAGAAATTTGTTTGAATAATTTTTATAGTAATGGAAATTTGTCTGTACAATTTTTATAGTAGCAGAAATTTGTTCAAAAATGGAAAATTGCTTTAACTTCTTTAATCTATTTTAATCACTTGATAGATACTAGCACGTAGATGTCTATATTTAATTCTTCTGGAAATTAACGGTATTTACTACTCGCTATATTTGTCTAAACTAATCTAACAAACTTAACGCCATAATTATCACTCTGTTATTTTTATAACTGTGAAAATAACAGATAAAATCGGAGAGCCTCGATTTATCTCATCTTATCAATTACAAATTCCTCTTATCACCGGATCCATCAATGAGATTTAAGTAGATCGAAGTCTTAGAAAAATACAAACAGGAAATAAAAGAATTCGAAATTCTCCAAACGTGATAAGAAAAAACTGCAGACTGATGTTAAAAAAAATTCTGATTTTTTCTTCGTAGCTCTTTATCTTCTTCGAAAATTTCTGTTTCAGTTATTTTACACAATTATAATTATAACTCGGTGCCTGCGCTCTTCTTCGTATCGCGCAACCATACATTAAATATCAAAGGATTTACGCTCGTAAATAAAGGGTTATTATTATTGTTACCTATAAAACGATCGAAAATTCGCGATAAGATGAATGAATTTCGAATGATAATAGATCGGCTACTCGTTCCCAACGAATGCTAACTTGGCCTTTATCCGGCGAGGCGATCGTGTAATCGATCTCTCGCGATGCAGAACCGCGACTCTTGCGAAATCATCGAGCTAGCCCCGAGGGTGTTTAATCGCCTACTTTTCGCGGAGGATGATCGATTAACTTCGATTTATCGCCGTGATACGTATGTTACGAACTTTCAGTACGAAACTGTTGCAACTGCATTGGAACGACGGTCAAAGAAACGCGTAAAACGATTCTGAAAATTTTCCATGGAATTTTTGAGAAATTTGTTTTCAACGCTACAGATTAACCGAGCAAAAATTGTGATCGAATATTGTTTCGCGGTTGGAAATTATTCCATAATCCGTCGATTCATCATCGAAAAGTCAGTGTACCACGACGTCGTTATTAGGATCTCCAACTCCGTTGTTAAAGCACGGTTGCGGCATTTTGAATGATTTAGCAGAAAAACGGTCCGCGATCACGCGAGAAATCGTTCGATAATCGCAAGGTTACTCGACTGTAACATACGATACTCGAACCTCTGTTAATTCAACTCTTGAATATTCAATGTAAGAGGAATGAGAGACTTATTAAGAGTTTAATCAATTCGACACACACGGATTTGCTCTGATTATGTATACAGATGTCCTTAATTGATAATTTTCTGAAATTTCCTAATTGAAAAATTTCCCGAGTTTCTTAGGTTTCCTTAATTGCAAAATTTTCCCGAGTTACTGAAGTTTGCTTAATTGAAAATTTTCCGAGTTTCTCAACTTCCTGAATTAAAATTTTCCGAGTTTCTCAAGTTTCCCTAATTGAAAATTTCTCGAGTTTCTCAAGTTTCTTCAAATCAAATTTTCCAAATGTCTCAGGTTTCCTTAATTAATATTTTCCCAAATTTTTCAAGTCTCTGAATTTAAAATGTTCCCAAATTTCTCAAGTCCCTCAATTTTAAATTTGCCCAAATTTCTCAACGTTCCCTAACTCAAAACTTTCCCAAATTTCTCAAGTCCCTCAATTTTAAATTTGCCCAAATTTCTCAAGTCCCTCAATTTTAAATTTGCCCAAATTTCTCAACGTTCCCTAACTCAAAACTTTCCCAAATTTCTCAAATCCCTCAATTTTAAATTTGCCCAAATTTCTCAAGTCCCTCAATTTTAAATTTTCCCAAATTTCTCAACGTTCCCTAACTCAAAACTTTCCCAAATTTCTCAACGTTCCCTAACTCAAAACATTCCCAAATTTCTCAAGTCCCTCAATTTTAAATTCTCCCCAACATCCTTCCTCCAAAATTTATATCTCTCAAACGAAAGTAAAAAAGAAACACGACCCAAGTTTCAAAGGGTTGAAACATCATCGCTAAGAAATGTGCTAATCTGCGCAAACATTCTTAATATCCAAAAAATCATTTCACATTCTTCACTGCACACAAAAAAAAAAAAAAAGCGGAAGTTCAATTCCATCACCTCTCAGACCACTCGTGCAAAATGGCTCCCTCTCGAGGCGTTAATTTGCTAACCACTTGCAAGAAGCGTCGACGGTATAGAGTGACGAGGATTTACAGGACGAAAGGATGAGGCACACGAAGAGACGACCGCAGCAGCCACCAAAGAGAGGGAGAGAAAAAAAAAAGAAAAACGAGCATAAAAGAAAACGCTCCGAGGGCAGAACGGTCTGTGAATTCCTGGCCAATGACGTAATCGCTCAGGCATTTCCGACTGGTTGCACTTGGTGCTCCCCGATGTGAATACCTACATAATCGCAGGCATAATGTGACCCTCTTCTCTCTCTTTTCACATCTTTCAAGACGGTCCACTTTCGCGGTTCGATACTTTTCCACGCTTCTCACGCGAGGTTCGAGGATAATTAATTTTAATGCACCTTTCGTGCTGACAAAATATGTTGAAAAGGTCGTATTAAAATTTCTCAAGCAAAATAATCATTTTTTTCTTTTT
>NW_017100857.1:837430-859659 GCF_001263275.1 Habropoda laboriosa
GTTAGCAACTTATTAGCCTTAACTTAGATGACGACTCTATTTGCAAATAAAATTTAATTTAACATTTCAAATTTTCACATTATTTCGAATGTGACTTTAACTGTTTACTCGAATGTTTTTAAATACATATTTTTTAAAACAATCATGCTTCAAATTGTTCAGTCTCGTCACTTCTCAGGTGACACGCGACTGATATGGCAAAACTGCAACGTCACCTTACAGGTGACATTAAAAGCTTCATCGAGATACGATATCTAAATTTTCAAACCTATTAACAAAAAAAAAAAAGGAAAAAAAAATTGCACGTTCACTTTTCAATATTTATCATACGTTAAAAAAAAATTAGGAATAAATAAGAACTCCTAAAGAACCTTCTCCAAAGAAAAAAAGGAAAAATAATAAATTCCATATTTACTTTTCAATATTCTTCAAGCATTAAAAAAATAAAAAATAAACTGACCACTAAATAAGCACAAGTAAGAGAGCACCCAACCTAAATTCCCAGGATAAAAATTCCTCAAATAAATCAAACACAAAGAACCAATCCATCAAGGCTTGAAAGTTCACGAAACAGCTTCCGCCTGGTCCCCGCTCAAAAGAGAACAAGTTGCATCGAAGCGACGTCATTCAAAGCTCCAACACTGTGTGAGCAGCTTCGAATACATTAGATGATAATGAACTGCTTGATACTTGGTAACGCGTCGAAGGAAGGCACCCACGTCCCTTTTGTATGTCACAGGCCCGTCTCAGGTATATAATAGTTTCAAGAAATTGGATACACGCTCGTCCCACGTATCAGCATGGTCCGAAAAGGGCCTGGTGCACGGACACAGGGTTCCATGACCTTTTTAAATAAGCCAGCGCCTTTTATAGGGGCGAGCATCACCCCGGTGAATAGGTGGAGCACTTTATCATACCATCAGAGGGCAGAGAAAGTAGACGAGAAGAGATCTTTCTTTCTTTTTTATTTGAATTACAGCGTGTAACAAAGGTTCCAGGACTCTGAGGTTAACCCTCTGTGACTGCTCAGAAAATTTTGAGCAGCGTAGAAAGGTTTTAACTGCTCAGAAAGTTTTGAGCTGCACAGAGAATTTGTAACTGCTCAGAAAATTTTGAGCTCCTCAAAAAATTTCGAATTGCTCAAAAGATTTGAGCTTCCCGTAAAATTTTGAGCTCTCCAGAAAATTTCGAACTGCTCAAAAGATTTGAGCTTCCCGTAAAATTTTGAGCTCTCCAGAAAATTTCGAACTGCTCAAAAGATTTGAGCTCCCCAGAAAATTTCGAATTGCTCAAAAAATTTCGAAATGCTCAGAAAAATTCGAATTGCTCAAAAGATTTGAGTTTCCCAGGAAATTTCGAATCGCTCAAAAAGTTTTGAATTACTTCGAAGAACTGAGAAGTAAATAATTACCGATAATGATCTCTGCTGAGCAACCTCGCGAGATTATCTAATTTATTTTGCAATCATTTTGCAATCTAAGTCCAGGGAACTTTGTTACTATTTAGGTCAGAATATTTCCAGATCGCTTACTTCATCCGTGGAATGCGTAAAAAGTATTCTCAAGGATCTTCAAACCTTGAAGAATTTTCAACCAGATTTCACCCTCTCATCTTGTGTAATTCAAACAAATAGAAAATAAACATTTTACTTTCAAATGAATTCGTTAAATCCCTTCACAAAAATGGTTACATCACAAATTAAATAAGAAAATAAACATATCACAACGCGGTTTAAATAAAAAGTCAAAAAAAAAAAAGCAGTCTCACTCGGAAGAAAATGAATAACCCTGAACCTGACTCGTTTCAAAGAGGAACGTAAGTACAAACGTGAATAAAGAAACTCCGCAACCGGAAGTCAATTTCGTGGAGGATCACGGGTGCACGTGTTTTCAGAAACGTTCTATTCTTCGGTCGACGAGGGTGTCCTCGAGGAAGAGGTATGTTAAATATTTTCTGGAACGAACGGATCTTGATGGGAAAACAATGGACACGCAGTGTAAATCTTCCCTCTCTGTGGGACCTGGTTAGCGATCGAGTGATACGGTTTGGCTTCCTCGAAGGACGAATGAATGGACGACGAAATTGTGAATGTTTTAGGAGAGAATGACGTGGGTAAATTGTTACGACGTTCAGATTGAAAAGGTACAATAACGTGGAAATGTTATTAGACACTTTTTCTCTTGACTTAGAGTTAGAGATAGATATTTGAAATTTTTTTTTTTTTTTTTAAATTATCAAGCTGATTAAAAAATTTCAACATAATTTAAAAAATCTAATTGGAGGGAATTTAAGTGTTAGGTCTAGAGGAGGGAAAATAATTTATGAAATTTCTGGTTCAAGGGAATAATTGATTTATCAAAATTGAAGATTAGGTTTTTTAACAATCTGAAGTAATTTGTTACTACTGAAGATGAACTGATATGATAATGAAATGATAAAATTTAAATTAATTCCAGAAACGTACATTTAAAGAAAAAACTGTAAGATACATAATTCCATAAATTTTGCTAATTATCAAATTTAATGCTTCATTTTCCAATCAAAAAAACTAATCGTAAATTCATTATTTTTATAATTATCAAATTCGTAGAAGGAAACTGAAATATTTCTCGAAAAGGTTAAAGAAAAGCATACTATTTTTCCAAGAACCCAACTGTGCAACAAATTCTACGCAACAGAATGTTAAACACCTAAAATCTCATTATCAGAGGCCACGCTAATGCTACCGATCATTAATCATCCACCACCTAGAGGAAAAAAAACGTTAGGAAGAAGAAGGAAAAGAAACGCGGCAAGCAAGAAGCATCGAAATTGCCTTTAATCCCCGGCTAAGTTTCGCAATCGCGTTCGAGGGGGAAAATCCCAACAGGTAGATAGAGATACGCGTATACGTAAGATAGAGCGCGAGGGAAGACGTGAAACTGAAGAGGTCCACCGCGATTGGAGGCATTCTCGAGGGGAAAGTGTTTAAACGTATTGACGTCACTCGTACGCGAGATATCTTTCCGTGGAATCGACCTCCTTTCGAGGTCGACTACACCGGATTACCGACTATTACTCCGCTATTCCCGTGAACAAAAAGGAAAAGAAGAAAAAAAAAATCGAATCGGATTTTACAACGGTGGAGATTGTGCATGCACACGGTGCTCGAGAGGTTCGTACTTTAGAGCTGATTCTTAACGGGTTTAGCCCTTTGAAAGTTGAACAATTTTTCCTGGATTTTTCTAATTTTCTTTATCTCCGTTTGGGAGTCAATATTTGAAAAAAAAAGTTACAGTGGGTTTAGTAAAATTTAACTCTTTGAAACTTGAGAAATTTTTCCTCTATTTCCCTAATTTTCTTTGTCTCTATAACTTCCACCGAGTTTAGTTAAATTTAACCGTTTGAAACTTGGGAAATTTTTCCTCTACTTTTGTAATTTTCCTAATTTTCATTTGGGAGTCAATATCTCAAAAAAAATTCTACCGATTTTAGTTAAATTTAACCCTTCGACCTGAGAAATTTTTCCTTGAAATTTCCTAATTTTCTTTATTTCCATTTGAAGAAAAAAAATAATCCCCTGAATTCAGTCACTTCAAATTTTCAAGTTTTATTAATTTTCCCAACACCAGGATTTCCATCAATTTGTTGCAATCTTAGATAATAGTTACTCCAAATTTTTATACACAAACTAATTGAAAACTGAAAAGGTTAAAAAGTCCGAGTGCTCATTGAAGCGCCTAAGGGCTAGCCTCGAACAATTTGCTGCTACATTGTCGGATATCTCCTCGTTGTGAAATGTTTTTTGCGCAGCGTATTAAGTAGGAGATTTCGCAACGTCGACATTTCTTCCACAGCGATTCCTTTTATCTGTTTAACTGTGCAAAAGGAGAAAGAAAAAAAAAATATACGGACTGCGTGTAGTAGCTTTATAACGCACCGCGTATTTTACAGCGTGAGATTTCTTTTTAGCTCTTCGATCGGATTCCTTACCGTCGAAGGATTCTCGAGATTTCTCGACGCTGTTAACGAGATAATTGAGACGAATGGAGATGTGTACAGTGCGGATTAGCAATTTCGTAAGCAACCACTGACGTCCATCGAAAGTCGATATTTTTTTCGAAACGATAATTGGAAAACCGAATTACCTTCCGTCGGACATATCAATTCCTAATACTGCTCCATTACTTTCCAACTTATTCAAAACGATCAAAAACTACACATTTACATCTTTACACAGATCGCACAGCGAATAGATCCATAAAATCATCTCGTTACTTTAAAAAACAAGAACCTTTCTAACAATATTACTTACATGAAAATCTCGATTTAATTAAATTTCAAGTTTTGTTATTTCCACAAATAAACGGTTAACAAAGTATAATCGCAAAAAGTTGAAAAAACATCGCAAGACAGTTCGTTCAACTGGGCAAAATTAATTTTATCACTGGAAACAGCGGCAAAATTAATTTTGAAGTTCACCGCGATACCTAACCTCAAAACAGAAAAAAAGGAAACACAAAGCTACAAATATTACTGCTAAATTTACTCGATAAACGAAGAGTGAGTAATTCAATTACAAACGAATGACACGTCTCGTATGGAAGCAATTCAGAAAACCGAACGACACTGGATCCGGTTTTCTCGGTATTCGCGGTTCTCGGTAAACGCGAGGAAAGAGCAAAAAAAAAAAATAAAGCCGCGGGAGTCTGGTTATGGAAGCGTCACGATAGACGGTAAAGTACGTAGTGCTGCGCTGAGCGCGCGACTAAACGCTTTTTCCTGGTACCGGATGATGTCTCGCGGGAGCAAAACGCGCGTACATAATCGACATGTTTACGAGGCGTCGCGAATAATAATGGCGAGCGATCTCGCGTGTGTCGTGACTCGCGACACGCGACACGTGCACGGATTTTCATTCATAAATCGCTGGTTAAACTGTACAGGCGGCCCGAACACACCAGCGTGACTCATCTCTCCACCTCCTCCTCCTAACTCTCTTGCGTATAATATACACGCCTCTGGAGGGACTGTGAGGTAAGCCAGACGAAAATAAAAACCGATAATTGCCGTTTTTACGCATTTCCATGCAAATTCACAGTAGGCGTTGGTCTCCTCTGTGGCTTTCAATGAATGTCACGTGGACGGTGAGACGTGCAACCGGAAGTGACTCGGGAGAAAGTATATACGCGCCAATGGAAATTGGGCGAAACGGTGACAATGGAAATGTAAAGTTAATTGGCGATTCTCTCTTTTGGGGGGTTTTTGTTCTTCGAAGTGACTAAGGTATTTTTTTTCGAGGAATTATTAATGGGATCTTCATTATCGACATTTTTGTTGTTACTAGTGGACACTGTTATATCCACCATTAGTGGATATAATTTTCGTAATTGAAGATGGAATATGCGTAATAGGTTAGAAAGTCAATACACGTGAAATAGAGTGAACTAAGGAAATCGAACAGAATTATTGCGCAATAGATTGAATTCTCGATTTCTATGTGCATGTTTCTTTTAATTCTCTACGTACCATTGTTTAAATTTTCCATGCATAGTTTTTCCAATTTTCCATATACACAAATTTTAATTTTCATGATTTTTAAAATGTTACACATTTTTTTAAATTTTCTATATACAACATTTTCATGCAAAGTTATCAACAAAAAATAAACGACACAAAGCGCGCTAATCTTTCTATCAGCGGAAATAGACGGACAGATTAACGAAGATAAAGACGACGAGACGGTAAGAATGTGAAAGATATCATCGATCACGCTGTGTATTATAGTTTCTCTATTTAGCGACAATGCTGAGTCGAGGGGGCATCGACGATGAGAGCGCAACGACGAACAAAACGATCGTCTTTCTCGCGAGGCTAAGAGGCAGGATGACACCTCTTGCCTTATGACCCGTTCATATTGCTCTCGCTAAACTTAACCCTGCCTTCGTTTAACTAAACCCTCTAATTGGTGGGTTAACGAGCGTTAACTCCGGGCTTCCTGTCAGATTTAACTGTTTTCCTTCGGTATCATGCCTGACAAAGAATACTGCATTTTTTTTTTTTTTCTTCCAAGGGGTAGAAAGCTTTTCTCTCTTTCGAGAACAATCCACTCGCAGGTTCGTTGATTGACGACGTCGAAAAAGAAGAATTCAAGTATTAAAATTCAAGGCACGCTCCTCGCGTAAATAAAAGGTACTATTCATTTCGTATAACAATATATACCAATTACAATAATTCCTCAATTAAAAGATATTTTATGAGTGAAAAAATTATTCGAGTTGGTGTGTCACTGTAATTATTTTTAGCAATGTTAATAATGCTTCTAACGAACGCCTAATTTATACGGCACCGCCATATTGATAAACAAGTCGAGTAGGCTATTATACGGTGAAGCTCTCAATGGCTACTTTGTCTAACGATAATCACTCGGAACAACGATCCCTCGAGTATTACGAGCGACGGACAAAAGGGAATTAGCTTAACTTCACGAATCGAGATTTATCGCGTAATTTAGCTATCGAAGTTCCTAACAATTCGTAGAAGTTATTTCCGACCGAATGTCAGGATAAACTTTGCAACAATCAGTTTAGGGAGCTTAATGGAGGCATTAGTCACCGAAATACGAAAAGAGGTTTTGAAATACTATGTAAAATCATTTACGTAATTACCTGTAATAAATATAAGCGCTTAAGAACTTTCTGACGTTCGAAAAAAAAAAAAAAAAAAAAAAAAATTTATTCGACAGGTAAGGCGATACGAGATTAAACGCGATAACGACGCTTCTTAGAAATGTCGAGGCGAAGACGTCACCGTCGGTACGCCCTCAATTACAAGCTCAATTGTACGCTATCACCGTGAAACGCTCTCCACTTTCGCACTTAATTTTTAATTAGTATTTTAATCTTACCTCGTGACCCTACTTAACCTCCTCCCCTCTCGTAAAGTAAAAAAAACTTCGATTAAAATGTTGGATGTATTAACGAAGAAATGGCGGTAATTTTATCCCGCCTGGACTGAGGTAAAATTTCCTATTCCGAGAACTGCAACTAAGTTCAGGGATAACTCTAGTTCAACCAATATCGATCGACTTTCGACCGAGACACCTGGACGGAGTGCACACACAATCGACGCTCGTTCATGCCCGATTCGTCGAAACATTCCTCTTTTAATCGATTCACATACAACACATTGAAATACTATCAGTCCAATGTTATACAGTCTGAACGACAGAAGGTAGATTGAAAAACAAAACGAATTGGTGTTATCAAACTGTATTGCTTACCATAGCTTTCTCCTCTTTGGTCAGTTGCCATGGGTCGTTTAGGTTAGATGTCGGCGGATACAGGGAAAACATGGTGTAATTGTGGTCATCGACGATGGTGTCGTAAAAGCCTGCGCTAGGCACACGTTGCGTCATCTGTGAGCGTGTTTTGCTTTCAAAACTTCACAACGAAACAAAAAGATGAAAAAAGAGGAAAAAAAAGTTTCTATATATCTCTCTCACGGCAGAGTTAAACTTCTCTCAAGTACGTGTTGAACGTGAGCCAAAAAGCACTCGCGAGGTGGCACCTTTTTCTCGTTCACCGATATCACGTTCCGTTTAAAGTACCACTAACCGTTCGATGAGAAGTGACACGTACCAGTCGGCCGTTTCCGTCACTGTCACGTACAAGTTCAACCATGCAACAGCTCTCAGTCACTGTATATTCGAGCTAGTGTCGCGTGTGCTTACGTATCCCAACTGAGCCCGCCAATGTACTGGGAAACTATATAGAAAGACCGCCACTCGACCCCCCACCAATCAACGTCGAGCTAGCACCGCGTGACGTCATCGCCATCTTGATTGCTGATTCGCGCGATAGCGCGCGGCCAATCAACGTGCCCCGTGTGCGCCCGGGACTGTTCGTATCGCGGCGAGTTCCATGGAATCGGGGAACGCACCACGGAGAACTAGATCCCCTTTTCCAGGTAAACGTACGCGTGCGGTCGTTAACTTGCATAATTTCATAAACGACCGTATAACCGGGCAGATCTTCGTGTCATTTAGCTTGCTATTTTAGTTCTCCTTTATGCTTCGTCTTCTCTAACCATCGGTTTTAAAAGGGCGTTTCGAAACCCTTAACAAGTTGCGACGCGTTTCTCGAACGGTCCGCGCATGCGCGCCAATTACCCGCTCAACTGCACTAGCGACAGAGAAACGTCGAAATATAGAAACGTAACGATTCGTTAACGCAACATTCTAACTCTTTCACATTTTAATCAGATACGAAAGAACGCGTATAAAATGCGTATCCTTTTCCTACGGCAATTAAAGTTACATCGAAATACCCGGATAATATGCATTAAAATTGCACAGTTCGACCATAATCTACACTACAAATCGTATGTAACAACGGGTCGAGTGGATGCATACACAGGCAACGTATAATGCATAAATATTTCAGAATAACAATCGACCATGGTTTTTCCCACTTTCATAAACAACTTCGCGAAGAACATACGAACGAAGTGTGTTACAGTTGAACACAATGCAAGGATAGCAGAGAAAAAATATGTCAAGGAATTACTCAGGGGGGATTTGGTCCGTAACTATGTACAAGCTCAAGGCTCCGGCTCTCGTTGCAGAAGTTGTTTCTCCTCGTTTTAACGCGTTCGGCCTGTTACGACGTCGTATTCGGTTTCGTATTCGTAACACGTGGTTCGTCCACGGTCCAGATTCGCGAGTCTGCGCGGGAACAACGAAAATAGAGAAACTTATAGTGACGTACAGCGGTGGCATCGGTGGGATCATTTGTCACGAGAGCAACGATGTTTCTTACTATTTCGGTACTGGGAATCCCCTCGTGCGTGCACCGGACCTCTTTGTTCTTGTTTCGATAAACGTACACACGGGGCGTATACGTGCAACGAACCCAGCTCGGATTCCCCTGGTCCGGTGCAACGTACGCGTGAACGCACTTTGTTCGGGAGAAAAAAGAAAAAACAGAGAAAAATACACGCGGTCAGACTGGGGACTGTGTGTATCGCCATGCATCGAGGACCGGCCGTATAAGCGATTACGGAAAAGTGGCGCGTTATAATTGACATGGCGTAAAATTACTGTCACATTATTTTAAATCTTATCTACGAGCTAAAAGCACATAAAAGAAATTCTTTTTTTCATTTTAATATTTATCAGGTCGTGTAATACGAAATATTGGATTTCTAATCGTTTCAAATTGACCGCTCGAGTGATTACTCGAGTGTTGAAAATTTATGAGCCTTTTCATTGCATTCTTTTCATTTCGAGAATTTAAGGCTGCATTTTGATTGAGTTTCTAAACCAATTTTTATTAACATTTGCAAAACGATTAGTTCACGAAATATTAATTACGTATGGAATTGTTCTTTTTACGTTGGTTAAATCGAAAGAGCTTATAGACCAATGGTTACTTTCTTCACAAAGATAAATGGTATTGTTTATACACGCTGCAAGTTCCGTCTTTAATAAGAATGTCTTTCGGTATCGCTCGAACAGGTACAGGGGGAGCCAGGATTATGATTTACGACCTTGTTTTGCACGCTTGAAAAATTACACCGCTTGTCAGAGTGAAATAGAACGGAGTTAGCCCTTCGATAGTTTCTAGAGGGCAAACAGAGACAATCGGTTCTTTCAACCATCTGCTCCTCGAGAAAAATACGGATATAAACAGATTTACGACTCTGTTTTGGTGGAAAGTCTCGTGACAGACGCGGTGTGTCAACAAGGGGATGATTCATGCGCATTTTAAATAGTCTATAATAAACCGCCCAAATTGCACTTCAACCGTTTCAAATCTTTATACGATTTTTTTTTTCTTCTTCTCGACATAAACGTTTCACCTACTCAATCAGGAATGATTGAACACGGTATAAGGGAGAATTTCGCTGGAATTCGCTCCAATTATCTCAGGTAGAAACGGCTGCGCCTATGGATTGCTTTTTAATTGCTCCTCGAAGGTCGCGTGCACGCGCGCCAAAACCCTCTTAAATAATCGCTGATTGCTAATTGAAGGGTTTCATGCAGAAACGTTCTAAGTGCTAAATTTTCGAACGCTCAGATAACGATAACATTTTACATAATTGCTGTTGGTATCAGAGTGATCCTAGCACTCGACAAGAAAAAAAAAAAAATTATTTTATAAATTCTCAAAATTCAGATTCCTACATTTAAATGCAAAATGTAAATTTTAGGCAAAAAGTGTTACTTTCAAAGGTTCAAGGTACCAGAAAATTGCAAAATTCGTCAATTTTTTAAGTGAAAAATCCCTTAACCCCTTATTGATCATGCGTGTGTCCTGCACGTGCACAATTAATCTTCCGAAAAGTGTAATTTTGTTTAATTATTTTCCATCACTCTTCATACTGCGCTATCCTTTCAATTCTATTGCAAAAATGTAAATCGCAGCATTTTAAACAAATAGTAAACTTATTTCCTAAGTTTAAATGGGTTTAAAAAAAAAAAAAAAAATTGATCATTTTTGGCACTTTAAGTTAAGAAAAATGTGAGCCTTGAGGAATTAAACCCTTCCAATTCACGATCAAGCAATTGCAAATCTTCCGCGAGAGTACAGCTTAAGGAAAACAATCGATTAAATCACGTCGGTCACGTGAGAAGAAAAATCGAACTTTCCATGCGGTTTGCGTATTGCGTCGTCGTTCGCCGTCGAAGACACAAAGGAGTAGAAAATGAAAGATCGACGCGAATGGATCGCGGCTTTGTTCGCCGCGGCGAACAAAGAGACATTTTAATGAGCACGAACCAGGGTTAATCGAATGTTTGTGGGTAAACCAAAAATGGTGGTCGCGGCGCGGCATAACAATGCCCACCGAAAATCGGTACGAGGGAAAGGCGGAAGCCTTGGAACGGTTCTTTCTATCGAGAGGGGAGAGAAAAAGAAAAAAAAGAAACACCGCGTAAACGTAGAGAGACATCTTGAATATTCAAGCGGGGGACAAAGGGGAATCGGTAATCAGACGAACCGCCATGAATCAGTCGGCTACGCTTCTTCTTTCTCGCGCGTAGCCTCTTCTCTATACCCTCTTCGCCGCGGATAGAACACGAACACCGCCTGACCATTCTCTACCGGGAATAAAAAGGAGATACAATGGACGAGGAAACAAGATTATACATCCGTGACTTTGCTGCAGATCGAACGTTTTACCGATCCCCGCGCATCACGTTCCACGGACAAATCGAAAGTTTCCATTTCTCGGAACGGTCGAGAAGGTGCTTAGAACGAATAATCCCTCGAACGAACCTAAGGCTTCATTCTTCTGCAGTTTCTTACGGAGAAAGGACGAGGTTAATAGACGAGGATTCGGCGTTATTGAAATGGTAGATAACGAGCTTACGATTTTTTTTTTTTAAAGCAGGTAATCCTCTGTTTTAGGAATTAAAATTGAAATCGAGGTTCAAAGTGCGAGGCTTGAACGCAAACTGTATCTCAAATTAGAATCGACGTTGTAAGCGAAGAGATTAAAAAGAGGGGAGTTCGAAGAGATTGTAAATTTTAATCAGCAACAAGTGAATGTGATTAGAATTGTGGGTAAAATGGTTTTTTTTTTTTGAGCTGAGTAATGCTCTGTTTTGTAAACTAATATTAATGTCGAAGTTTAAAGTAAAAGGTTTGATGTATAGGAAAAAATTAAAAAAATAGGAATGCGAAGAGCGTAGATTTACTTTCAAATAAATAATCTACAGAGTGAAGTTATCTAGGCCATCGGCGGATACTTTCTAGTCGCTAAAAAATGGCCGAACCTAACCTAGTAAATCTGACCTTCTCCGATCGCTGACAATACCCCCCGTAAGTTGCACTGTAGACCTTCCCCACGCTTAACCCAGGAGCACACGCGCTGGGGTAAAAATAACTCGACAGTTTGGTATAACACTGTCACCGAAAAGTGCGAACTCACGGGCTTCCCCCTTCTTTAGTACCTTTCAAGGACATCCTCCGCCACGAATCGACTGTTTTTGTTTTGAGAGAGAGAGAGAGAGAGAGAGAGAGAGAGAGAGAGAGAGCATAAAATAGCTAAATTTAAAAAAATGAGATTCATCACAAAAGAGAGAGAGACACAGAGATCATAAAATACCTAAAGTTTTCAAATAGAGATCCATCAGAAGAGAGAGGGAGAGAGGGAGAGAAAGAGAGAGAACGATAAAATATCTAAATTAAAACAAAAAAAAATCATCAGATAAAAGAAATTTCACCCCACGCGTCAGATCATGCGAAATATTTCCACGCGTGTGCCCCGGTGTTAAATATGCAAACATGGCCGCCACCTGTGTATCAACTCCCCCTAAGAAGGAACACAGAAAACCTCTTCCCGCACGACCCCCATCAACGCTATCATTTTTCACATCGCATGGTAAAGGAGTTTTCCCCTGGCACCGCAGCTCGCAAATGTTTCTTCTCCGCGTCCGACTATTTGCATTTTATCGGTCGATTTCTCGGCATGAACCCCACCGTTAATGGCGACAGAGATAATTAGGTGACAACAGCTGGCTCGCACGGCTATCTGTTCGTTACATTAATACTGCGCAGTACTATACAGCTACGATCTATGGTTTCGCGCACGACAACCATGCTTGTACGTTTCCTTGTATATTCGGGTAAGTTCAGGTACGTGCACGTGTGTCAGTGGAGCCGCGCGTTTTTAAATGACCACGCGCTGTCACGAGGCGACCGTGTACGGGTTCTTTATAAAACAGCTGTTGGGGACAGCAGAAGCCATGCCAGTCGAAATGCTCAGATCAATACCATCGTCTGCCACGGGAATTTATACGTAGGGTGAAACGGGAAACTGTCCGACGGGGGCGCATGTTTCGACCCTACGTCGAGTTCCAAGTCGAACGAATTATATATACATACTGTATTCCAAGGATTTTATTATATCATTTCGACATCTTATACCGCTGTTATGCTTGGCTAGAATTTTCGTCGTTGTTTAAATCGACGTGTTTTTACGTTACGTGACAGAGAGACAGGTTTAATTTTTATACGCATCCTATTGCGACGAGTGACGCAAGGGAAAGAAAATGGAAATTAACGTAATCGTTCGTGTCTATAAACGCATTCGACGTCAACGCATGTACTGTTGTACAACGCCAGAACCTGTTTTGTCCAGCTGCTCGATAAGAATTGCTCGATGCTCATTATTTTACGTCTGATTACATTGGTTTCCATTAAAAAATAATCTGTTCGAATCTGACGATGTTTTTGATATGTTTGTGGTGAAATGAATGTTTAGATAGGTAGCTGCAATTTAATTTTATTACATATGTATATGTATTTACATAATTTGTTATTTTGTTTTTACAGATTTTTTGATGTACTTGTTTATTATTTAAACGAGCAGTAATAAATATTACTAGAAGTAACTTTATGTATACATCGTTCTGTTGCAACGACGATCATTGATCTGCTGGGATCAGTGAATGGACGTTAATATACAAGACAGCGTTTCATTGGCTAATTCTATAGTAACTCGGAAGTTTATTGGCGATAGTTACACGCGCAGCGTGCGCCTTAAATGGATGCACGGCTAGCTGGGATAAGAATGAAAGTTGTTTATCCGAATATGCACATTTTGTGGAATTCATTTGTGAATAGGTATTTTTTATACACACGAAGACCGCATAAGTATTATTTCTGTGATAAGTCTTATCGTAGGTGCCAACAGTATATTGGAAATGACGAGAATCGAAAATCATGTTTTTACGTCGAACAGTTTATAGCGATGACGCGACGCGACTTATAAATTTAGATCTCAGTGTGTGTACCATCCTCATGTGACGGAACGGTTACATTCCCATCTTAACGATTGTCAAGTACACTCTCGTTAATAATGAATTTTTATCGAGTAAATATACCGTGCAAATTTGCTATCTTATCGTTAAATTTAGATCGAATCTCAGCCTACCGGGAACGCCATCAGACGTGGAAATCACAAGAGATAAGTAAAGCAGTAGCGTTCCGTTTATTTTTCGAAATTCAACGAACGAATTTCTTCCCAGAAATCGACGAATTTATCGTATTCGTAAAACACGAAACGTCCCCGGTAATTGTTATTTCTCAGATCGTTAATTCCTGACAAGACACGCAAACGTCATTTCTAGAAGCGTAACCGTAACTTTTTTTCGGTTACTTTCGTGGACTATCACCCAACAATAAGCCGTATCATTTTGAATAATGCTTAATCATTCATGGAAGTCTACGTTACGTAACGTGTTCGACAGACTTTTATTCGTGGTGTTGTTACTATTCGAATGTTATTTTCAAGAAATTCGCGTAGCCCGCTCGACCAATCACGTGAACGCTGCTTATCAGATACACGTATGCATATGTACGTACGCGGCGTACACATGTAGCACGCACACATGCGTACATTGTGAGGTTGCATAAGTTCCCATATTTACACGGAGAAATCTACCTTTTCTCCGGGGAACGTAACGTTTCTATACAAAATCTGGATAAAATACACGACCGGTACTTACGTTGCTGGGTAGTATGGAGGAATTCGCGATGCTGGAGAGAAAATCATGGCTGACGCGGGAGCTCTGTGACGTGTCGCTGTCGCTGGACACGCTCGAGCTGTCGTAAAGTACGTCCGACACGCCGAGCTTCATGTTTACGTGGTTCGAGGCACAACGGGTTTGCTGTGGTTCGTTCTCCCTCGCGCGAAAGGAAAAGTCGACAATTGGATGCGCGGCGTTTTATAACCTCTTTAGAAGGGTGTATTATACCGCGCACCGACTGAAAGGGTGCTCAAGATCCTCGTTACGGCGAACTCGAAGGCAGCACATACGGATCGCAGGTTCCTTTGCCCGAAACTGTGTGAAACTGCGCCCGATGACTCATACCGTGGGGGAATACCTCGAGGTTCGCGCACGTTCGGTCCTCGGCTCAACGATCTGCCTCGACTCTCTCTCTACTCGCCGAGGCTCCACGAACGTATATGACGTCACTAGCTATTCCCAGACGACCAATCGCCGGGCCACGTTCGCAACGCTCGAGCCAGGGCCGACGTTGCTCATTTTGTCAACGGGTTCTGTTTCTCGGGGCGCTGTCATTAGATGCTAATCACGAGATAAAATGATAAGCATTCGTGCGAATAATGATAACGACAGTAGACACGATAAGATATCGACTAATGGGGAATTATTATTCTTTTAAAGCAATCTTCGAATAAAAAATTATACTTCAAATATATATTATGACATTGAAACATCTGGCCAAATATTTTCCACCTTATCAGTAAACAGAACATTGTCTATATTAAATGATGATATGCAACGATAAGAAGATAGCCGCATCACTAAATATTCCGCATCCTCTAATGCCTCCTTCGTGAAGTTTATCGCTGAGTCATATCTTAGGAATCTCTCTGACCACGTGTATAGCCTAATTTCCGAGCTCAGCTTCATTCTTGCGCCACTTGAAAGGAGCAATGATTGTTTAGAATCATTTTATCCCTGACTGACTCGCAAGACTGTTGCAATGTCATTTCATCGCCTATTCCCTCTTATTACCGATACGTGAAGCTGTTATTGCGTAATCGATAGTGTCATTGGAGCGGAACTTCCCGACCGAGCGTGGCAATGCCGAATGCCAGAATCCATAGGAGCCTGCGTTTCGTGGCCGCCGTTTCTAAAAGAGCCTGCAGTGGTGTCGCTTGGCGACGAAAATTTCAAATGAACGCCGTGGCTCCGTTTCCAAGAATCGTCGGTGACTCATGCGGTAGGTCGTGTGGGCGGTGAACGGGGTAGCCGGAACATATCGAACAAGACGACTGACTCACCAATCTGATATGTGGGATATTCGCGCCTTAACCTGCTCCCTCCGGATGGCTAGACGTTCCGCGACCTGCCGTTTCCTTCGCTTTAAAGCATACAGGTGCCACCTGTGTAACCAAGCGGCCAAGATACGCAGCGAGGAAGCTAGGTTACTAGTCTCTCGCTCTGTACCCCGTTATTAGCTTTATGCATGATTAACCATGAACTGCGACACACACGTGCTGACGGTCGGATTGAAAAGGAAGATAAACAATTTTTTTTCCAAGATCGACACATCTGGTGTGAACGATAACGAGAAGGGGTTATCGGAATTTGACTGAACGTTTTTGCATTGTGTGTAATGTATGGGAGGGTGGGGATAATAAGGCTTTGGAAACAAGTGTTTTCTTTATTGTGAAACTACCTGCTTATTTTGAGCTTATGGCCTCGGTGTACATGGTTGTAAAATACATCGTAGAATTTTAATAGAATCTGTTCTTCGTATTACACACCTAACCTTAATAGTAACCCATTTTATTAAATAAAGATCGTGTGCAATTCGAGTGTCGTGTAAATCGAGGTTAGGTGTAGCGATCAAACATTCAGATTTTACCGAGATATAGTTTATCTATTCACTTATTACCTTCCGAGTACCGCGATAACTTTTTACATAATCGTTATTTTTAGCCGAATCAGGTCCATCCGCCGAGCACTGCGCTATGCTTCAAAGATATGTCTCATTACGGGCATGAAGCGCAAGGGGCTGACATTCACCTGCTTAGCTTCACACTATGATGAAATTCGAATAGACAGGCGGTCGTCGTCCTTGAGCTAACTTCTGCCTATAGCCAAGGCCTCGTCGACTTAGCGGCCACATTTGAAACGTTACCCGATTGGAAAAATTACGACGCCATGGAATGTCATTGCCGTTTCGCGAATCGGTGCCGTGTACGCGCGAGATCTGCCTCACATGTGCTCGAGGAATACACCAGGCTTCGTTGTTTAGCCTGTTTCGACTGATTCTCGGGGATATGTAGGTTAAGCCTTGTTCGCGTGTGTTTTCGAGGTTAGCAAATCAGCGCGCAGCATCGATCTTCCTAGGAAAAAAACGCGCGAGAAGAGCGCATCCGCACGAGATACCGACCAAGCATCGTAATTCTCGATATGATGCATGTACGCATTTGAGAATCGAAACAACAATATTTTACTGACGCAACCGACTGAAGTTTCCTTCCTTATCTTATCTGAGTGTAACATGGATAAAAAGAGCTATTTTAATGTTTACTATTACTAATAATAATGATTGCGAAGCAGCAAATTTATAACGCAGTACACAAGCTACATTTTTCCATCCTTTTGTTTGACCGTTTCACGTCTAAAAAAAGTAAAAACTAAACGATAAAGTACATATTAAAGGTAAAGGTATGTGCAAACTTTACCTGATATGGTGGAGCTTAATCGCTGTTTAAACATTTAACTTCAATATCCGTAAGAAGGATATTGAAAAATATATTAAGCAATAAATGATCTGCCGAGGTGTCTGAGACTGGTTTGAGATTTTATTTCATACGAATGTGAATTATGATGGTAAGTTACCGTTTAAGAAAAAGAAGCTTCAAATTTGGAAATACATATGCTGAAATGAGATTCTGTGTGTATCGTGTAACAATTGGTTGAATGGTAAGAAAGGTTAATGTGGATTAATCTCTAGGACAGGGAATGAATGATCTTCAGAGTCTTTTATTCTATTTTCCTGTTTACCTCATCAGTCGGTTTCGACTTTAAAATGCAGGGTACATGCGAATAGACAGTTTAACGATAACTTATCGGTCGAGCATAATCTCCAGAGGCCCGATGCAACTTCTGTATGGTGTATCGACGTTTAGTCTCACGACGATATAACCCTTAATTCACACTGTCAATTTGCACCGTGTCAACTGAATCAATTCAGTGTGGAATAGCATTCTGCCGCATAGTTTGTGTTAAATAGAAACAGTGTGCAGTTCGAGTATCATGCTAATCGGGGGTTAGGTGCACGAGAAAAGTGAAATCGAGTAGAAACACGTGCATTGCCATCTCGGATAATCCAGATATGCTCATTGGTATCCACGTGCCCTTCTCGCGGCGGTACAAAGCGATCCGCGATAACGTCACGTGGCTGCTGACATCGTGGAATTTTCTGACACAAAGAAGGAAAGGCTTAACGGTGAAATGTCGCCGAACAATTTGCGAACAATACAACGAGTGGACTCTGCTCTCGACCACAGCTGCAGGACGGACAAGAGCAAGTTCGAAGTTGCGCGAAATGAGTCAACACCCGCTCCTGTTGCCTCTTGCAAAACGCACGTGCGTTTCGGTTCGCTTGTGCTGTTTGCAAACGCGGGAGATAAAATGTGCTTGCCGCGAGGATACATGTCGCGTGTCTATGCGCATGCGTGTTAATAAATTCGGTACGCTGACCGATGAAAACACCGCTATTATATGCAACTTTCGTGCTACATACATGTGCATAATGTCAATCAATCTCTGATTTTCATAATAATAACTATACGTACGAGCTGCGATGAAATTTCATTCCGTTTGATTTTTTTATATATTTTTTACGTTTGAAAATGCAATATAGTTTATAGGATATTTTGCAATGAACAGGAAGTCGTAGTTGAAATTTGTAATGGTTAGGTATTTATCCTCTTTTGTACTTGTCAAGGTTAACAACTAGGATGAAGGCAATGCAGCAGCTGATGGTAAAACGGAACAAAGGCATTGTTTTTGCCTGAGAAACTGATTTCGTTGGAAGCGCCGAGAAGAATGTAAATCACGAAGGACGTTATGATTGCATTAATTGTCAGGGAACGTGTGTGTCCGATCGATACGAACAACGTACGAAGAACAGATTTCACATAATTGTAACGTTTGATATTGATTAAAATTTTTTTACCTTTCAACTATTATTTTATTACAACAATAAGATATTAAATCCTCGAGCGAAAAATTTGATAGGTCGTAAAATGAAACAATTTAGTGTAACTACGGTCAACAGTTTTTAAAGTGGCTGGACAGACGTGTTTGCGAGCGGTGCATTGTGGATAATGCGCGCGTGGGCGTAAACAGTCGGGCGCCAGCACAGAATTATAAATTTTGAGGTGGCGAGTTTAAATTTCGTTAATCTCTTTTGGTATTCATACGTGACGGGGGTAGAAAGACAATGTTCACGGTCCTGTGTGTGTATTCGGCGAGATGTCTAGTCCAACAAACTATTGTATGCAAAACAGTAGAATCCCGGTAATAATATTCCCATCTTTAAAGTGCTTTGTTCGCGCCATAACCTCTTCGTGGGAACGAAAACGAGAATTTCTGCTTACGGTTACATATTTAATTCCTACATGTACGTGAACTAGTTGACAAGAGTAGTTTCAACCACACAGTTAATCTATAGCAGCCTCGTCAACCATTGTTTAGGATAATTCATTAGCAAGACAAAAGTCAACGTTCATATGTCACGTTCGCGGTACGAGAAAATTGCAGACTATCGGTGTAATCGCGAGAAAAAAAAGAAGATTTCAGGCTGTGTTATATGTTACGATTATCGTTGCAATTAGTCATATCACTATCACGAATGAGTAAGATTTAAGCATGCAGGAAATGTTTCGGTAGACCGTAGCCTTTGTGTGCGAGCAGTCCTGCGAGAGATACCGACGCATAAATGCCACGAGATAAGAAGTAGTTTAACACGCGTTACATTGTGATTTCTATTTTTCTAAGCCGCTCCGCCAGATAAACCGGAAATTTAAAAGCAGCCACGATAGTATCGGTCTGACTTTGATCTTTAACGCTTACGTATGTACGTGATCGATCAAATGTTTAGCCGTGTCCTGGTTATTATTAACAATTTCCTTGTATTAATAATAAAGAATTATGAAAGTACGCAAAACGTAAAAACGCTAAATTTAGTACGGTACACTGAGTTTCGCGCATTTATCATTTGTTGCGAAATCGAATCGATATAACCTCTTTCCCGTAGGAAGAAATAGCTGGCAGCATGTTACATTTAATAACTAATCTAATAACCTGACACAATTCGATATTTCACAAAGCGAACTTTCCAACCGCAAAAAAACTAAGAGAAAAGTGGTACGCAGTGAAAACATCAAACGAGACGTATTTAATCAGACCCAACTAAAAATACATCGATGACACGTGAAAATGGCATTCTGCTAAAAAAAGAAACTAAATTGTTTTGCGTGTCAATGTCATGATCAGTCGATAAAATAGTTACTTTCTCGATAATTAAATACTACAGTCTGTCACAGAGAACGCTGCGTTCGATATATCGACGTACACAGAGTCCTCACTTACCAACAAAAATACGTCTACCATTCTACATGTAGATTTTTTTTCACCACCATCAGATGGCGCTACGTATACGCTAGTGCTGGACATGATCGACCAAGACGCTCGTCAACAATCGATGACAGTCTGGGCCGGGAGTGCTGGAGTGTCCGTAATTGCATTTTCGCCGGAAAAAACTTTCTTCTATCACCGTGGCGGTATCGTTACGCGGCATTTGTCGACGCGTTTTTCGCACGGTGGAACGCGCGTGTCGGGCGTTCGCGTCGCAGTGAATCGATCGTGGTGTAGTCGTTTGTTTCGCGCGACATCGGAAGCTCCGTGTTGCAGGAAGAAGCGAGACAGCAGAAGAGACGGCGGCGAATAGTATGAAACAATCGGCGTCGCGCACGCGGTGCGTTCCTGTTACTTTTTTAATAGCAGCGAGCCGGCTCTATGCTGTCGCGTACATCTCTTAAACTAGCCTCGTGATCTTCGTGGCGTTTTTTCGCGGTATATACGCCGTCAGAATCCGCTCTGGTAGCGGTTAGTCAGTTCCTACACCATCGAGGAAGGTGCGAACACAAGCTGTACACGCGAGGACTACGTCGAGCAGTTTCAAGAAGGCTGGTCTGCTGACACCACCGATCGGATGGCGGATCAGGGGAATATGTAAGTGGCCATTATTTTATAATTAAAAACTTCAATCGATCGTTTACGTCGTACTGTCACTCTCATCGCCTACGGTAACGTAACCGTACGTCTCCTATACATGAGAATCTCTCGACGAGAAACAGCGTCTGTACAGCGTTGGCATATGATATGTTTGTGAGTTGCCCACAACTTTGCACTTGAATGTCATTCTCGCACTTTTTTTTTACTTTCATTCTCGTTGACGACACGCTCAGACGCGGTCTGTTTTTCCTGGGTGTGACGAAGCGTGTGTTATTTCGAAGAGGATCTCATTGTTTTGATTTTCTCGTCGAGAGAAGAAGTGAGAAGGAGAGAGAGGAAAACCGGACAACCAAGTGTTTGAACGTTCTCTCCCTACTACTTGGTGACCTTGCCAGTCACCGTTTTAAAGATTCTCTCGCTTTGACTGGCAAATGAGGGCCTCTTGCCCCCGACGAGTACCTCGAGCGGCGACGTAGCTCGAGTCTCTCGTCAAAAGGCAGATCGTTCTTTAGATGATATTACAAGCTTCGTTCATGTGCCGCTGCGTAACGAGCAGCAAGTTATGGCTACCTGTATATACGTCTTTTATACGCGTATATATCTATACCATTCTAACGCGTTCTCTATCAATAGGGAATGCATGTGTTGCGCGTGATACAACCGTATGCGTGTGTGTATGTGTATGTAGGAGGATAGCACGACACAGTGGTGGCATCTGACCTGCGGTGAAGGTGAATTACGGCAACGCGCGATTAACGACCAACGATGGTTTCTCGTGATAACGGACGGCTCGTAAATTCTCGCCGGGCCTTATAGATCAATTGACGCTTGCCACTATGTGATATCTCGAGGAGGCTAGGCTCGCGGAACGGAGCTCCTCCACTCCACCGGCCATTTCTCCGTTCTCTCCCAGGCGGTTGTAGTGTTTCTAGAATTGTATTATTCCGCTTAAAGCGTCGAGACCCTTCGTTGCCGACCGATCGATATTTGGTCACGTTACACGAAAGTCAGCCCACGCGTTTCCATGCTCGCACAACTGGTGCATTTATTCGGTGCACGATGTTCGTTTCAAGTGTTTTATTTCTCCTAACCTTTCTCGTGTTTTTTTTCTTCTTCTTTCTAATAAAGAAATTGCGTAGTTGGTCGTATCGATCCGGTGTTTCGTAATAAAGAGGAGTAAATTTGTTCAGCTTTGAAACGAAGATAGAGAAGGTCCCCGGTTACCGTCGATAAACGTGGGTGAATTTTTTCGCCACGAGATTCATCATCCTGCTGCCATTAAACGACGCGCATGACGTCACTTATTATGAAATAGCCTTCGTTGTGTGTCGGCGTTGTCGATGTTTGTACAATTTTCTTTATCTCTCGTCGTGCTCTCTTAAAATAGTTTTCCGATTTCTCGGGGATATTAACGCATGACTGTTCGAGAATTGAACGGTTATGGTTATTAAACACG
>NW_017100857.1:859686-861050 GCF_001263275.1 Habropoda laboriosa
GTTTTAGAACTTTCATAAATTCTACAGGGTGACCGGGAAACGATGGCCTGTGTTAAGTTTTCACGGAATTCTTGATCTCACAAGACAGCGATATCGAAGCAGGATGTTTGAGATGGGTGACAAAATGGTTACGAGGTCGTTAACACAAAGTCATCGCGATTTAAGATTATCAGAGGTCGCGAACTCTCGCGTCTGCAAGAAACGAACGCGAAAAAATGTATATTACCATTCGCGACGACTTTTCGAGTAAGAAGTATACCGTGTACGGTGACGCCAAGGACGTTTCAATGTCATTTACGTTCTTTTCAAACAGAACGTTACACTTTCTACAGGGTGACGTATGCTTTTAAGACAAGTTCAATAATCTGTGCGCAAGGTCACGTAGCGCTACGAGTATCGTACCAAATGACCTTGCCAGTTTATTTTCGATAGGTTGAAGGTTAAAACTGCGTATTTACCCGTGTGTTACAAAAGTTCTCCGTACGCGATCATTTTAGCTCAGTGTCAACCTCAAAACGATGTTCAAAGGCTGTTGAACTCGTGTTAAACACGACTTTTATACTCTGTGTTATAAAAAAAAAAGGAAAACATTTTTTCATCAACTTTCTTCAATTACCATACAAGTTTACGTATCGTACGTTACTATCTATACTCTGTTTACATTTATTTCCGTACAATTTACACGGGAATCGGACGTAAACTGTCTGTTAACGATAAAATGTGTGCGCGGGCGCGTCGTCGTCGTGAGAATCGAACTAAATGCCAGCCGTCTGTCGCGTGATGAGGATCGATCAAAAAGGCGTGCCATTTTTCACGTCCGTGAAACGTTTCCCGCGATTTATGTTGATCGTCGCGCAGTCACACACGCCCAATGCTGGCTGGCCCGTGTATATCGTGAAAACTGTTCCGCCATTAGCGTCGGCTCGACGTCGCGTACCGGCGACTTTCCAACAGGCGACGGACCCTATACACCTATGGACGCTGTCATCGCGTCGCGCTTAACGCGATAAAGTAATCTAGGTTATGCTATCTCCCTTGGCGAACGGTCGAATGGCTTCTGCGTACTTTTTTCCCCCGTTTTCGTCTGGTAATTCACGTTCGAACCGGCCAAATGTAGCGCGAATTTCAAATACTAGGTACATTTTTTTTTTCGTAAATAATTTTGAAATTTTTGAAGATTATTTATTTCGAGGAATTAGAGGGTGAATGTGTATGGGAATATTGGTGGTTAAAATTTGAACAGTGTTCTGTGATCTATGATCTATTTATTAATAATTCTCTCAAATACGAGGGATTCTTTTTATAAATAATTCAGAAATTTTCAAAGATTATTAACATTTATTTTCTTGTTAAATTTATTTTAA
>NW_017100857.1:861109-905031 GCF_001263275.1 Habropoda laboriosa
ATTTTTGGAAATAATTTAGAAATTTTCAAAGATTATTAACATAGGGTAATTAAAATATCAGTGAATATGAGAATATCGGTACTTAAAATTTTCACAATGTCCCAGAATTTTGGAGCACTCGGTATGTAAGATTACCTCAAGTTTCTCAGCCAATTTCCGTATTCTCCTTCGAACTCACGAACGATCAGAAATTCGACGTTTCACGTGACACGACGAAACACCGGAGCGAAATTTATTTTAAATCAATATTCTCTCATCGGGAACAACAGCAGAAGCTCCGGTGAAATGTATTCGAAGGTACACGCAGAAGTGTGAATAGTTGATCGTTGATGGTGCAGCCTTGGTGAACAGAGTCGAATGCATAATTCCAAGCGAACGATCGGTGTCCATGTACTTGAATCTATTTCCGACGACGTGGAACACCGTTGCACAAGAAACTTTTATCGTCGAATACCATCTTGCACGATTTCATCGTCCATCTTCCGTGTGTGTGTTTATGCGTGCGCGAGCTTAGTCTAGCTGCCTCGAGGCTCTTTCGTGAAAACGCATCTATCGAGGTGTCTGTCAGGAACAAAGTGAGAGAGAATTATACAGACAACAAGAATAGAGAAGAGAGGTTGTATGGTTCTTTGAACTTTTAGTCTGGACGTTGCGACGGTGGGTTTGCGTAATTGGAAAAGGGCGACAAGTGGTTGACGAAAAGGTGCGGAAGTTACGAACGCGAGATAAGGCACGACTCTTGTTTCACATTATGGCTCATTTGCTTAGATACACGTGTACACGCGGTATCTGTTGGGTGGTTAGGCGAATCGTTTGCACCTGTGTTCGGGACACGTCAAGCTTGTTTCAACATCCCCCGTAGGTTTCCCACTTCTGCATTATGCGCTCGCGCGCGCTTGTTACGCTTTCATTAGGGAACTAATGCTCGCGGCGGGGGTTTCTGCTGGTTTCGTTGTTTAGGTGTTTGGTGGATTGTGTACATTGTGAGGGAAAGTTTAGGTTGATATTTGGTAACTTTGTTGTAGTTGTGTTAGGAAAAATTGAATATCATTTGAGATGAAACTGTGAGACTGTTTGCATATTTTTTTGTATTTTTTTAAAAAGATGTTGGAATTTTTGGCTGCTCATTTGGTAAGGAAGAATTTTTATTATCTATCAGGAAGAATTAAATGTTACTTGAGATGAAATTGTGACACCGTTTGCATATTTTTAAAAAAATATTGCAATTTTTGGCTGCTCACTTGATAAGGAAGAATTTTTATTATCTCTCTGAAAAAATTGTGACACTTTTTGCATATTTTTAGAAAGATGTTGGAATTTTTGGCTGTTCACTTGATAAGGGAGAATTTTTATTATCTATCAAGAAGAATTAAGTGTCATTTGAGATGAAATTGTGACACTGTTTGCATATTTTTAAAAAAATATTGCAATTTTTGGCCGCTCACTTGATAAGGAAGAATTTTTAATTTTTAACTTTTTTCAAATTCTGAGACTTTTTGAATATTTTTCTGTATACTATGAAAAGAATTGCAATTTTGTTTTGTCAACTGTTTTCACAGCAGGATACAATCTGTGGAATTAATTCGATAAGAGAAACTTATCTACAGTCAATAAGCCAGAGATACGAACAATTTTCGAGAACCCATTCCTCAGGGCTAATTCCTACCAAAAAATTTCCTAACCAATTTTTCACAATAAAATTAATACAGCACAATGCGACACCAATCTGAGGCCACTCTCCATTTAATTAGAACCCCGAGAATACAGAAATACACATAAAACAAATATTCACATTTGCATTTGTGCTCCCGTGTGTAATAAAGATGGGAGCTCGAATCTACATTAAAACCAGCTATCTATATCCAATAGAAACGAAGGGACATTAACCCATTAACCTCTCGCTTCACAGCAACACGACACACGCTCGTTATGCAGGTCACAGTCAAGATGAGACAAAGAAGAATTTTATTTCCAATAAATTTCCCTTCCAACTTCTTTTGATCTAACGCTGTAGTCAAAATTCTAGTTATCCAAACCAAAACGTACGTTGTAAAAAAAAAAAAAAAAAAAAAAAAAGGTTAAAAGTCATTTTTCATGAAAATCAGCGATTGTTGAGTTTAACACGTTCCCTTGTCTGCTCGTTTCACGTTCAAGATGCAATCTAACGCACGTGCATACGATTAACTTAATCCGAATTGATTAAGAGCGATGTCGCGGATGTTTAAAATATCCGCGAAACATATTTTTTCCACGGTCGTGTTCTACCGTACCGATCGGGAACGATAATCGTGGAGAATTTCTGGTCGCGTGCTCCTTATCTAGAGCTGAATAATCTAATGGAAAACACCGGTGTCTTGTACGGTCACGAAACGATGCTTCTTAAATTGTCCGATGCGATCACGCTCGTGACGTGTCAGTTGTGCAATAAGTTATAACAATTAGAATACGAGAAATTGCATATTACTCCGGGGTACGTGTTTTACTATCGTTACGCCGTGCCGCGTACCTGTGCAAGTTTACACGCGAAAAAGAAAAATGGATGTCTCGTACGTGTGTGTGTCAGTTTGCCTGCAGAATTTTCCACCTTTCTGCAAAGTTCCTTTTTTTTAATCTCTGCGCTATTTATGCAGGAGAAATTAACCGTTTCGTGGAGTAAATGTGAAATGTTTTAAACGCTTTGTTTTTCTTCTTTTTTTTTTATTTGAAGACTGTTTTTCACGTTTAGGAAAATAAGGACGTTTCTTTGGTAGAATGGAGGAGAAATTGTTCGCGGGACTTTAATTTTCACGATTCTACGCGTTTTGAAATTTTTGTGTAGGATTGTTTAGGTTTGCCATTATTTTTCGTTGACGTAATAGAGGTTCTTGTGGAAGTTTTTGCAATACTGACGATATTTGCAGAATTAGAATTTAAGAAATACTCACATTTACCTGATCGAAGAATTTGAGAAAAATCGATTTTCACTAATTCTGTTCTCAGTGACGTCGTAACAGCTGTTATAGGTCTTATCCACGACATTTAGAAAATTAGAGCTCGTTAAAAGAAGTTGAAAAAGAAAATTGACTTTCACTTCCCTATGTTCAAATCCAACCAAATTTTTCATAATTGCACCAATACAAATACTATCAAAACTTAAAAATTCTGCTCACGTCTCTCCCAGTACACTCAAGGCACTAAAAAAAATTAAAAGCTTATTGAAAGAATCTAGCAAAAATTGACTTTCACTCCCCCAATCAGATCCAACCAAATCCTCCATAGTTACCCCAAAGCAAATTCTACCAAAAATTGCTCCTCCCATCTATCCAAGCACACTCGAGATATTTAAAAAAGTTAACAACTCGTTGAAAGAATTTACCAAAGATTGACTTTTGCTTCCCTAATAAAATTCGACTAATTTCTTCATAATTACCACAAAGCAAATTCTACCAAAAATTGCTCCTCCCATCTATCCAAGCACATTCGAGATATTTAAAAAAATTAAAAGCTCGTTGAAAGAATCTAGCAAAAATTGACTTTTACTCCCCCAATCAGATCCAACCAAATCCTCCATAATTATCCCAAAGCAAATTCTACCAAAAATTGCTCCTCCCATCTATCCAAGCACACTCGAGATATTTAAAAAAATTAAAAGCTCGTTGAAAGAATCTAGCAAAAATTGACTTTCACTCCCCCAATCAGATCCAACCAAATCCTCCATAGTTACCCCAAAGCAAATTCTACCAAAAATTGCTCCTCCCATCTATCCAAGCACACTCGAGATATTTAAAAAAATTAAAAGCTCGTTGAAAGAATCTAGCAAAAATTGACTTTCACTCCCCCAATCAGATCCAACCAAATCCTCCATAGTTACCCCAAAGCAAATTCTACCAAAAATTGCTCCTCCCATCTATCCAAGCACACTCGAGATATTTAAAAAAGTTAACAACTCGTTGAAAGAATTTACCAAAGATTGACTTTTGCTTCCCTAATAAAATTCGACTAATTTCTTCATAATTACCACAAAGCAAATTCTACCAAAAATTGCTCCTCCCATCTATCCAAGCACACTCGAGATATTTAAAAAAATTAAAAGCTCGTTGAAAGAATCTAGCAAAAATTGACTTTTACTCCCCCAATCAGATCCAACCAAATCCTCCATAATTATCCCAAAGCAAATTCTACCAAAAATTGCTCCTCCCATCTATCCAAGCACACTCGAGATATTTAAAAAAGTTAACAACTCGTTGAAAGAATTTACCAAAGATTGACTTTTGCTTCCCTAATAAAATTCGACTAATTTCTTCATAATTACCACAAAGCAAATTCTACCAAAAATTGCTCGTATCAATTCAAGCACTTTGGCTCCGTCCAATTCGAGAGTCGATGTCGCGGTAGGAATCGGAGAAGTGAAAAAGAGAGAGAGGAAAAAAAAAGGAAGGCCGGAATCGAAGAGCTCGATCCATTGTCTCGCGTTGTCCTTGAGCAGTGCTGCCAACTGAAAGAGAAGACAATGCTTGGCAGACACGTTGAACCCGGACCAACAACACGTACGTAACGATAACAACGCCCTGGCTCATTATTTCTCTGTGCAAAAAAAAAAAAAAAAAAAAAAAAAAACCTTCTCTAACATCCCTTCCCTCCACATTTTTCATCCCTCTCGCAAACTCGCCGTTAGTTACCCAGAAAAAAAGGATCCTCCCTTTCTTCCTGTGCGCAGCCTTTAAACGCCACGAATCAGAGTGAACAGAAAACAGAGGACATTTTCTCATTTTCCGTTTGTTTCGGTCACGACCTTCGCCGGCCTGGAAAACCGATGGAAAATCGCTCGAGTTCTCATTAGAAGCGGCCTTGTCCACGATCCCCCTTTTTTTCTCTTCTTCTCGGTGACTCTGTCTCTATCTATTTTATTTCTTTTCCCCTCTCTGTGTCCCTCTTTTTCCATTTTCTCTCTTTTCTCCTCTCTATGCCTCTCTCTCTCTCTTTCTATTTTCCCTCTTTTCTCCTCTTTATGTCTCTCCCTCTCTGTCTTCCTATCTTCTCTCTTTTCTCCTCTCTATGTCTCTCTCTCTTTCTATTTTCCCTCTTTTCTCCTCTTTATGTCTCTCCCTCTCTGTCTTCCTATCTTCTCTCTTTTCCCCTCTCTGTGTCTCTCTTTCTATTTTCTCTCTTTTCTCCTCTCTGTGACCCTCTCTCTCTCTCTCTTTCTGTTTTCTCTCTTTTCTCCTTTCTCTCTCTCTCTCTCTCTCTATTTTCTCCCTTTTCTCCTCTCTGTGTCACTCTCTCTCTCTCTCTCTCTCTCTCTCTCTCTCTTCTATTTTCCCTCTGCCTCGCTCTTTTTTCCCTCTTTCCTTCCTTTTTCGTTTCAGATAGAAAAGAAGGTATCCTTCTCTATTTCTCTCTTTTTTCTTTTTTTTTGGTTCGCCGCACTTCACTCTCGCACCTATGCACACGTTCTAGGTGGCTCTCTTCGCTGCTCGTTTCTCTCATTTCGCCCCCCCCCGCAACCAGAAACGGAATCATTTAGTGTAATCTCGAGCCTCGGTTTGGCCCCGGGGATCGTTAGGGTGGAACGAACATTTTTTTTTCCTTCTTCTCTTTTTTCGTTTTTTCTTTTCGTTTCGAGGGTCGGTTCGGCGGCCGAGGATCCAGGGGATAGCGAAGCATTTCTCCGAGGTAATTCCTAATCTCGAAATTGCCGGCGATGTTGGCAGAATTGTGATACGGTTCGCGGAGTTTAGGATGATGTTTTTGTTGTTGGACAGATTTGCAGGTTTGTTTGCGCGAGAATTTTGGGAAATTTTTGCGATAGGCTGGAAGACTTTAGTTTGGAAATTTTATAGATGAGGCTAGTAGAGTATTAAGTTTGTCTGTTTCACGATTTTCGAATGTTGGAACATTATTTTTGGCGAACTTCAAAATCCAAAAATGTGTAATAACTGAGGTGATAGCTTGCCAAGCCTTCTGTTTTGAAATTCTACAGCTGAGGATGTTGAAACATTGTTGACATTTTGGAAAGTCAGCACATTCTTCTGGACGAGTGATGAATTTACAAACATAAAAATGTAAAACTTTAGATAACAGCCTGGTAGCTTTAATTTTTGAAATTCTGCAGCTGGGAATGTTGGAAAATTCGTTCATTTATTTGTTTGGCAATTTTCCAAAGTTAGAACATTATTTTTGGCGAATTTGTGAATAAAAAAATGTAAAAATTCAGGTAACAACTTCCGAAATTTAATTTTTGAAATTTTACAGCTGAGAATATTGAAAAATTCGTAAATTTATTTCTTTGACAATTTTTTGGCGAATTTGCGTATACAAAAATGTAAAAATTCAAGTAACAACCTTCCAAACTTAATTTTTTATATTCTCCACCCAAGAATATTGGAATATCAGCAAGTTCATTTATCTGATAATCTTCCCATTCACACGAATACCGAATTCACAAAGGACAAAAACCATAAAAATTCAGACAACAGCGAATTTCACGCAGACCCGATTAAACGTCTCAAAAATCGGTACAGTCCTGTCCCAAGTGGGCATTTGCATTTTACACGGGGTATTTTTCCGCACGAGAGATAACGTTACCACGGCAAAGGGAGCTAAATCACGGGGACGAAGAAAGTAGGTTTATCCGGCGTTCGAAAGCCGGTAATTAAACCGGAATATCGATTCACGATACTGGTATAGTTCGCGGTGAACGTGATGCACTGCTGATTTTACAGCAGGTGGGATAGAGGCTGAAATAATTTCGCTGTGAAACGATCATCCGTGGGACATTAACGAACTTCCTTCGCGTATCACGTCCAAGTAATTACACCTTCTACCCTCTTTTTTTTCTTCTCTTAATCGCATGCGGCCATTGAATCTCGCGAAGGTGGTCGGGAGATTGAAAAAAGGGAAACGTTCGATCCTGATAACTTCATTAAACGACGATCCACGCTTGAATCGTTTTTTACGTGATTAATGGTCGAAAATGAGGGAATTTTGTTGGAAAATCAATGGAAAATTATGATTACATTTTTTATGAAAGATGATTAGCAATTTATGAGCCAATTTTGAGCGTAAAATATTACGAACTGTTTCCATTGAAATACTTAAAAATTTGAAGCGTCTCGAGTGCATATTTTCGGAAGATGAACAGAAATTTATGAGCCAATTTTGAGCGTAGAATATTATGAACTATTTCCATTGAAGTACTTCAAAATTCGAAGCGTCTCGAGTGCATTTTTTCGGAAGATGAACAGAAATTTATGAGCCAATTTTGAGCGTAAAATATTAAGAATTATTTTCATCGAAAGACTTAAAACTTTGAAGTATCTCTGGTGAATTTTTTTGCAAAATTAATAGGAATTTATGAGCCAATTTCGAGCGTAGAATATTACCAACTATTTCCATCGAAGGACTTCAAAATTCGAAGTATCTCGTCGCACGTAAATGAGTTTGCTCGAGAATCCATCTTTCAGAATGATCTACTCAGCAGTCTTCCCGATAAGAAAGCATTTTTTCCTCCGTCGATATTTTCCACAAACGTGGATGTCAAAGAGAGACTGTAAGACGTTTAAAAATACCCCTGCCAACTTTCCTTCCTGTTATATTGAATGAGAAGAAGTGCAGGAGGTCTGAGAAAAAGTTTGGAACGAGAAGATTTCGCCATGGTGATGCATAGCGAGCCTGAGTTTCAGGTTGTCAGGATTAGGAACTTCTTCTCTTGCAAAGTAGCTTTTGAGCGAAGATTCGAAGTGATCCGCTAGTCTAACAATATATCGGCCTTAAGGGAGCTCTTCCTAAAAATTATGTACACCTGGGCTAATATGAAATTCTGAAAAACATCTTCTTAAACGCTTTCGACAAAAATCGCAAGAATCAATATCCTGTCTCATCTCAGAATTAATAAAACTTCCTCCAAGGACCTCTTAACAGATGTTTCTTTCACAAACCATTATGTGCTTGATCCTCGTCCGAAGAACAGAAAAAAAAAAAAATAAAATTCTGAGAGAGATAAGTCTCATTTCTTAAAGTTCCACACAAAAGTCACGAGAATCTTATCTCAGAGTTAAGCTGCTTCCTTCACAGACCAATAAATGCTCCATCATCGACCAAACAGAAGTAAACAAGTAAAATTCTTAGTAAGATAAGTGTCATTCCCCAATACTTGGCACAAAATTCACAAGAATCTCATTCGAGAATTAATAAAAATTCTCCCAAAGGACCTTCTATCTCATATTTCTTTCGTTCACCAATATCCACTCTTAACCAGCGAAAAGAAAAGAAATAAAAAATTCCCAGAAACGTAAATCTCATTCCCGAGCGTTTCGCACAAAATTCACAAGAATCTCATCTGGCAATTAACGAAAGGACCTCCCATTTCACATTCCTTTCACAAACCATATCCACTCTTAACCAATCAAACGAAAACAAATAAACTTCTCGCAAACATAAATCTCATCCTTAAAATTTCACCCAAAACTCACACGACTCGATATCCTCTTATCTCAGAATTAATAAATCTCCGGAGGACCACCTGGTAGCTGTTTCCTTCGCAAACCAATATATGCTTCATCTTCGAGCAAACAAAACGGAGCAGAAGCAATCCTTCCTCTCTGCTATCGCCCCTCCCTAAAAAAAATACAAAAAAAAGAAGAAGAAAAATACTACAGAGAAGCCAATAGCGAGTAGCAGCAGCAGCAGCAGGACGATATTAATAAATCCTCGATTTGGAGAGTCCGTTGCTTGAGCTTCACGGAGCGTGTGCAGCCTGAAAAATGGGATACGCTTAAACGATAGGCTAGGATACGGTTAAAATAGGTCAACGGCGACAAAAGGATCGCTTAAAAGGAGCAGTGGCGTGCTGCAAGGACGCGTGTCCTTGAAATTTCCTACATTTCTGACATGCATACGCTTGCACACGTGTGTGTCTGTCTGTGTGTGTATACAAGTGGTAAGTACGTACACGAGGTAAGATACTGATTTATGCTCGACATGGTGTGCAACGTGAAAACACACGCTCCTTACCCCTTAATGAATCGTATCGAGTAACAGGAGGGTGGTGAGATTGGCTGGAGACACCCTGTAGAAGGGTATCGTGAATGCCGTCGATACTGAACGACCTTGCGGCATCGACCAACCCTCCGTTTCTCTCCTCTTTCGCCTTTTCGATTCACTCTTCCATCACCATCCCTCTTCCTTCAACCTTCCCTTGCTAACTGTGTCTCCTGTTTCGTTCCTTCCTACTCTTCCTTCGCTTGCGATGCTCTTTAGGCGACCTTCTTTTTCAGTCACACGACCAACTTGCAGTTCCTGCGTCGACGTTTCTCCGGGGACACTGTTGCTTAACCCCTCGAGGAAGTGAGTTTTTTCTGAAGTGGGAAATTTTGCGCTGGGTTTTCTTTTTTTGGCTGGATTTTGTGGATATTTAATTTGGGGGATTTTCTGTAGGGTAAGTGTAATTTGTGTACGTTTGATTCGCGTGAATTTGTCTTGGGTAAGTTTAATTCGCGTGATTTTGTCTTGGGTAAGTTTAATTCGCGTGATTTTGTCTTGGGTAAGTTTAATTCGCGTGATTTTGTCTTGGGTAAGTTTAATTCGCGTGATTTTGTCTTGGGTAAGTTTAATTCGCGTGATTTTGTCTGGGGTAAGTTTAATTCGCGTGACTTTGTCTCGGGTAAGTTTAATTCGCGTGAATTTGTCTCGTGCAATTTTAATTCGCGGCGATTTGGGCATTGAGGAATAAAATGAGAGAGAGTGTGGTCATTGATAGGAAAACTTGAATTAGCGTCAGTTTAATTCGCGTGATTTTGTCTCGGGTAAGTTTAATTCGCGTAACTTTGTCTCGTGCAATTTTAATTCGCGTGAATTTGTCTCGTGCAATTTTAATTCGCGGCGATTTGGGCATTGAGGAACAAAATGAGAGAGAGTGTGGTCATTGACAGGAAAACTTGAATTAGTGTAAGTTTAATTCGCGTGACTTTGTCTCGGGTAAGTTTAATTCGCGTGATTTTGTCTCGTGCAATTTTAATTCGCGTGATTTTGTCTCGTGCAATTTTAATTCGCGTCATTTTGTCTCGTGCAATTTTCATTCACGGCGATTGGGTACTGAGGAACAAAATGAGAGAGAGTGTGGTCATTTACAGGAAAATTTAAATTAGTGTAATTTTAATTCGACCGACTTTGTCTCGCGTAAGTTTAATTCGCGTGATTTTATCCCGCCAAATTTCAATTCGCGGTGATTGGATACAGAAGATCATAATGAGAAACAATGTGGTCATTGACAGAAAAAATTTGAATGATTAAATACACAACGTATTATGTAGGCCTTAGCGTCACTGAATATATCGACGAAAGCTGTTCGTCTTCAAAGAGGTTAATAATTAAGATCGTCTCACATCGTCTAATGTGAAACGTTTCGCAATTCCAATCATTTGCAAATTAATCGCTCTAGTCTTCTTCTTGAAAAGAAATTTTTTTATCGCAATCACATTGGCAAAAAAATACTGTCTTTCTTAAATTAAAAAAAAAATTATATTCCACCATTAATAATAATAATAAAATCGAAAATCCATAGGATACAAAAACTATGATTCTTTTTTAGCAAAATTCAAAGGGTTGAAAATCTAGCAAACAAAAACCACGATTCCTTTTTGACGAATCGAGGGGTTGGGAAAGCAGCGTAGAAAATTTTTTAAAGCAAATGTTTGGTTTGTGGGAAATCGATCTGCAGAAGGAGGGTTGTTTAGAGGAGGTCCCTGGAATTAGGGCGCACGAGTCCCGGGAGGCTACTGGAACAGTCGGTGTTTCAACGTAGAAACCGAAGTTCAAAGTGGCAAACAACGATACTAAATAGATTTACATTATCAAATCTCTTCTCTTTTCCACCGCAAAAATTAAATCAATCTCATTCCATCTCCAAACGTTCCCTTCCATCGCCATTTTTCACCCTCTTTTCTTTTCTTTCCGTTTCGCCAACAAATCGATCGACTAATTTTCCAACAGATGCGGGCATCTAAATTCTTTCTCTCGAAACCCTTTTTACTCGCAGTCTAGAAAATTGTTCGAGCCACGTCGATCACTTGCTGTCTCATCTTCTAACGATGTTGTCCGAGTATACTATCGTGGAACTTTCGCGAAGTTTGCGACGAAAGGAACCAGGTCAGAAGACCTCGAATTCGCCAGCAAGTTGATTTAACGGAGTCGAAAAAATTTCGGACCAATTACAGTTCACTTTGTACATTTAATCCGCTGAACTTTCGTTCTACGGAGGACTAATCATCCTTTCAGAAACGTTCGCGAGATAAACCATACATACGTACGTGGAAAACTTAAAAAAATTATTTGTAACGTCGGTAACTTCGTTAGGCGTGATCTCGAAAGTTAGGTCACTAAAGTAATTATTTTTCAGAATGTAAATGTTAGAAATATCAGTTTCGCGCGATGTACCCTAAAGCTGCGTTTGTACTGTACAGAGAAGGCCATTTAAAATAGGTCACCTGAAAATTTTTATACAAATGCCATCTTTTTCTGCTTTTCTGTTTTTTTCAGTCACCTATAATGTACATATTTTTAAAATTTAAACACGCCCGGTAGTATGATCTTGAAATGATCTTCGGCTCTAAAATTTCAACCAAAAATCAAAGTTTCTTGGACTCGCCATTACGTTTTGAAACTTCCTCTCATTTTTTGCCATTTCTTTCACCAAACTAATTTTCGAAATCGTTGCAAATTATATATAAAAATTTCTCCGTACCGCTGTAGTTAAATAGGATAATTAGGTGACCTGTTTCACGTGGCCCACAAGAATCCCTGAAAACGATCTCGGACTCTAAAATTTCAAATCAAACGTGAAACTTCCTTTTCGCCATTTCTTCCATCAAAAAAATCATTTCTTTGGAACCATTTAAATTATGTATACAAATTTTCTCGTACCACTATGGAGAAGATAATCAGGTGACCCGTTTCACGTGGCTCACAAGAATCCCTGAAAACGATCTCGGACTCTAAAATTTCAAATCAAACGTGAAACTTCCTTTTCGCCATTTCTTCCATCAAAAATCCACGTACAAAAATTTCCCCGTACCGCTACAGTGAAATATAGGATAATTAGGTGACCTGTTTCTCGTGGCCCACAAAAATCCCCGCAACGATTTCTTCCCGTTTATCAGACGACAACCGGGGGGAATCCGACGAATTAAACACGGAGTTGGAGAGTAGGAGAGGCGTTGTAACATTAGCGGACGCTTTCAATTCGATATCATTGTCCTCTGAAGTATGCGCAACGTTCCCTCCAAGCCGCATAATTCCTCGAGAACAGAATACTGGGTCACACGCGTTTCGCAACAAAAACCGTTCGTCAAGCTTAAAATAAAAGTGGCGAACCGCCGCAACCTCGTTTCCACTAACGAAAATTACCCCTAGCTTGCGTTCATTATACTCTCGAAGCTGGTGCGTCTCGTGAATAGAACAAAAGCGTTTCACTGCTGATTCTTCGTTTCTAACGCGATCTGTCTACCGCTATCATACCCACCAGTCTTTTTCTCCTTGTGTGCGCGTGCGACGTTTCTCGTTGGGAAAGACGATCCTCTTCGAGTTGGTGTAGTAACACCGGGGTAGAATAGCTCGTCTCTGGCTAAGGATAGAAACGGACAGACAGTTTCTACGTGGCTGATGGAGACCGAGATATTCGCTTCTGCTAGCATTTTGTCACATCTATCACAGTTTTAGAACGTTCAGACGCGGGGAGGATTTAAGGTGGGTTTCGAGTGTGCCTGGGAGGATTTCGGGGAGATATGACGATGGGTGAAATGGTGCGAAAGGTGGTTCTTTAAGTGGGTTAGTCGAGGGGACATTTTGCGTGCACTGTGCTTTTTGTATGGGAAGTTGCGATGGGTTGTCTTATCGTTTGGTGGATACGAAAATTGGAAATTTTTTGGTATTGGGTTAGTTAGAATTTTAGAATGATTAGGAATATAGTGTTTTTAAAGAATTTGTTTCTAGAGTGAGATATAGGAGACACTGTGCGTTTTTAGTGGTATCATGTTCGGAGACTTTTATGTGATATCTTCTTCATGTGATATCGAAAGATTCTTCACATATCAATCAAATGGGCTCGAATTGGTCCATGGGGTTAAAGGGTTAAATAGTAGAGGAGATTTCAAGTTAGTTTAGAATACTCTGTTATTACTAAAATTGGTAAAATAGAGACGTTTTCATCTCGAAGAACCAAAAAATAGCAAAAAGAAGATAAACAAAAATTGCGCGGTACAAAACTAAAAAAAAAAAAAAGAATCAAAACCTCCAGAGTTAAATGCAGCATGTTTTTCCCTTCTGATAGATGCAGACACGCTACATAAGCAAGTCACCATAAACTTCTCCAAAAGCATCTCAATAACTTCTCTAATCCCACTCTTAACCAAACGAAAATAAACTCAGTGAAACCGAGCCACCGCTGCTCGACGACGAATCGAGAGCAAAAGAACAGAATAAAAATATGCGCAACAAAGTGGCGTGTCGGGAGAAGGGAAAACTGGTGTCCCTCGGGGAGAGACAGTGGCGAGGAGGAGTCCATTCGATGCCCTGGCACATCCTATGACACCGTCCATCCGCGTCACACAGAGAGAGGACGAGAGACACGCTTGGCCAGCTAGGGGTGGAGTCTCCTGTGTGGGGTGGCAACGGTGTGCTTGGGGGTCGTGAGAGGGTGAGAGCTTGGCCGAGAGGGAGGAAAAGGTTGACTGGGCGGCGGAGACAGGGAGGGTGCGCGATTCCGTCCAACTATGAACAGACACCGGTGAAACGTCAGTTACCTCGCGACGATCCTTCCGCGAGGACTTTACCCGCCGGATCGCCAAGTGTATTTCGGTATCTCCGCACGATCCTCTGTCTTCTCGCCGCGTTCTCTCTCTGTCTCTGTTGTGCGTCGTCTTCGACTTACCAAGTGGAGGAATCGTCCGCGTTTCCGTCTTCGATAACTGTTCCCTCTCGGGCCCGGTAAGCGCGCGTGGATTAGTTATTCCTTGGAATCATTGGGAACGAGATCGATCGGTGATCGGAAAGCATTCGAACCTGAACGATTGGCAGAAATTGAGCTTTTTCAGGTTCGGAGGATTCTCTTTTTGGAGTTTCGAAATGTGAGATTTTTCGTTTGTTTTTGGAAATGAAAATGTTTTGGTTGGTTTCGCGGGATTTTTGAGAGACGTCTGTTTAACCCTTTCGACGAGACAGCTTAATTTTTATGGCGGACTGTCTTTTGTTCGACGCTTCGGGAGAGATATCCCGCGTCTGTATTCACTCTGTAACTTCAGTTTTCACGTGGCATTACGTGCTGTAGCAACGGAGCCCCGAGGAAGGAAAAATCGAGTCACTGGCGATTAGTGACCGTGACGGGGATGTAGAGTGTAGTGTAAGTGACGATGACGTTGATAATAGTAATACGCAGTTATTAATAATATCCTGCGCGCAGCTTCCTTAAATAGTGTAATAAAAAAACGCGACGAAAGCGTGGAAAAAGTAACTTCCAGTCGCGAGATATTTCGAAAGGGTTAAACTAATCTGTCCCTTTAAAATATTCATAATTTGTCTGAAAAATCTCAATTTTCCCTCGATTTTTGAAAATTCAAATTTCTCTTTTCTCATTTTTTCCAATTATTCCATCGATCCTTCAAACAATCCACGCGAATCTCGTTAAAATCTTCCACCCTAAATTTCCAAAGAATAATCACTTGAAAAATTCAAGTGGATGAGAAATAAAAGAAAATTGAAAGTTACTTGAGAAAATGTATATTTGATAAATTTTCCGGTATTATTGCTGGTTTAGAGGAAGCTGATTTCATTAGACGGATGTTTGTCCATCAGAAAGGATGTTAGGAAATTTTGTTTGTTGAAGTTTTCCGATATTTTTAGGAACATTCGTAACATTTCTCGTTCGAGCAGATCGTAAGTACCCACCGAAGCTGCATCGTTAGCGTGGAATTTGAGGATTTAATTAAACGCTGCACGCGGAATGTTCAATCTACGTGGAATTTATTAATTGTAACTTATTAAACGTGCAAACCAGCTCGTTTAAACGAGCGCAAATCAACAAATCGATACAGAAAGCAAGTTTGTTAAATATCCTACCTCTGATTCGATCACAATTTTCGTATTTAATTGAATATTTCGCGAATTCAATTACACACCAGGCGTTGTACAAGAATATACACAACCGGTAGAGATATTCTTGACGTCGAATGAAAAAATAATCGATAGTCGAACAAGTAGTTTCGAAGGTCGCGTGTTTAAAAAAAAAACGCGGACGTTACAATCTACCGCCTCTATTTTTAATCCAACACTTTCCTTTTTTCTCTCCTCCGCGTACGTTTATTCTTTACTCTATTTTGTTTTCTTGGGTGTCTTTCAATCGGAACTCGTAGATCTCTCGATCAGAGGTACTTGAGGTATTCGTAAAGATCGAATTTTGGCGAAGAAGACTGCAGATTTCTTCGTTTGTTAGCAAATTTTTGGGAAATTTTAATTTTCAAATTTTCTTAAAAAATAAATGAGAAATGTAATTTTTTGTGGCTACGTTGGAAATGAGAATTGCTTTAGAAAATTTTGCTTCACGTTGAGAAACGTGGAGGAATATCGGAAATAAGGATCGAATTTTGTCGAAAAAGGCAGGAAATTTCTTTGTTTCTCGGTAAATTTTTGAAAAATAAAAATCGAATTTTGGCGAAATGCGAATTTTGATAAAAGGCGAATTTTGATAGAAGGCGAATTTTGGCGAAATGCGAATTTTGGCGAAAGGCGAATTTTGGCGAAAGGCGAATTTTGGCGAAATGCGAATTTTGATAAATGACGAATTTTGGCGAAAGGCGAATTTTGATAAAAGGCGAATTTTGACGAAATGAGAATTTTGGCGAAATGCGAATTTTGATAAATGACGAATTTTGGCGAAAGGCGAATTTTGATAAAACGCGAATTTTGGCGAAACGCGAATTTTGGCGAAACGCGAATTTTGGCGAAATGGGAATTTTGGCGAAATGCGAATTTTGATAAATGACGAATTTTGGCGAAATGCAAATTTTGATAAAAGGCGAATTTTGGCGAAAGGCGAATTTTGGCGAAATGCGAATTTAGGCAAAAGACAAATTTACTCGAAAGGCGAATTTAGGCGAACCGAACGAAGGCAAGAAACTCTTTTTACCCCTAAGAACTATAATTCTTCGCGACCACGTACAAATTGAGAATTTTCCTTCACACGGAAATACCGTACATGGAGAAATATCGCGCGCGGATTATAGTTATTCTCGATCCTCTCTCAAAGTGGTGCACGTCTCGAAACTTGGATATAACAAGGGCGTGAATGAAGGGTGTGTTTCGAGTTTCCGCTCAGAAATAGTCGATCGTGGTGACAGGGAAGCTTTAGAGGAACAGGGAGGAGAGTGAAAGTTTCGTGGAAACTCACGTGGACCTGCTTCAAATATAGATAGAGAGAGAGAGGGTTTCATTTTCCCGTCTGATGTACCAAGCTTTTCATAGTCGAGGCGTTTATGGAATGTCGAGAGGGTACTTTGATGAAAATTCTCGGACTATTCCCTTCCCTCTTTTTTCGTAAAGAACATTTTTACCTCGACGTTCTTTTTCATACTTCAGTTTCTCGAAGAAAACAGCCCTCAACTTTTATTTCAAAACGCGGCTACTTAGCGAAGCGCGCGAAATTCAAACCGCGGCGATTCTTCGAATATCGAAAAGGAACGAAAGATGACGATCCCATCCTTAATTAGAAGAGAGAAACAGCGAAAAATGAAGATGGATCGAAGGTGGAAAGCTTCGTCGACGGAATTCAATTGCAACGTTAATTCTCTTGGTTCTACGAGTAATCGAATTCTTTCTACCAAGACGCTGAAGGGGACGGGGGAAAAAAATACTGTTGACGTAGCTGGTATTTATATTACATTCTCTGAAAAATCTTGGGAAATCAGAGTTCAGAAATGTAGTAAAAATTCAATTTTCAATCGCGATTAAATTCTGCTCGATTTTCACCGATAACAGAGATAATTTGCGAAATTATTTGATTGGTCGGCTGAATGGATTGTTCGATGCAAAGTACTCGATATATTTAATACAACGTAATAATAAAAATGATAAAAATATTTGCTATAAAATACATAAATTACAATTTTATATTAAAAATATATATTTCTCGGGGTAAATGAGCGAAGACATTCTCACAAATGTTTGATTAAACCTGTAAGATGTAACGTGATCAGGAAGTGTGGAAATGTTTGTCGAATAAAAGTGTCAGATTCCAAATGTAACACGATTCAACAGTATCATCGTGTATTAACATCATTCGCGTCGTATACTCCTGTAAACGTGTAATGAGAAAGTAGCCTGTGACATTTCAGTTCCGTAATTGTGTAACAACGATGAAAATTCACGATAATAGGGATCAGAGCACGGGTGCCCTAATTACCGAACAAGCTCTGCATAGATTCCATCCTGTTTCGATTTTCCACCCGAGATCCTTAATTAATATTTACATTTTCCGCCCGCAACACACGTTCTCAAGGAAAAAAGGGAGAAAACTACTCGGTATCCTTAATCCTTTGCACTCCAAGCACTTCTCAATAGTGAAACATCTGAGAATCCAGTTTTGTTTTGAAAAAAAAAAAAAAAAAAAACAAAAGGATCTCTAACGCTTAGAAATTTACTTATTTCTACTCCTTCTGTTAATCTGCACTATTTTCATAATATAAAAACACCTGAGCTTCACATTTTAAAGTTCTCCATGTCGCCATAACAGCGCCATTGGAGTGCAAAGGGTTAAAAATGTAAATATACTTCCATTGAACGAAAAAGATTCTTCGACTCAGTGCTCCCAGTAAACTACCAAAATTCAACCTGGCAGATACTTTCAACAGTATCAAAAATACGAAGAAAATGAAATAAATAAAAATTGAAAATTTATTTCTTTAAATTTAATTTTTAAAATTTTTAGTATTGTCAAAAGGTACCTATAGGGTTGGAATTTTCATAGTTCAATGGAAGCACCGAGTCGAAGAATTAAATGTCTACCTTTCGCTTATCTAATTTTCCAATTTCAACGTAATTTCCAAAAATATCTCACCTTCGTTCCAAAGCTCCCCTAAAACTTCGCGAAAATTCTCTCGCGGCGAAAGAACGTGTCGACCAAAAGCTGAACCCCGAATCGTCCAGTCATAAAGCGCGAAAAAATAGCCATTTCTCGCGAGAACAACGAGCATCAGCAGCTTGGCAACGACAATCGACCGCTTTATCGCGTTAGCTTGATAACGTTAATTAGCCTCGAAGCAGCTTAGAATTACCCAGACGAGCCAGCTAACACCTCTCTCTCTCTCTATCTGAATTCGAATTTCCGTGGGAATTTAAGTAACGAAATTTCCGCGCGGCACAGAGCGAACAGCGACCTTCTACGGTGAAATGAAACCGCGCGTGCGACCGACTAATATATTCCACGCCGCGTTTTTGTCCCGTGGAACATCCTGGAGGCTTTGTCTCGACCCTGTGCGCGCGCTGTAGCTTTTGTAAACGAGCGCGATGCGTTTCTTTCACTGTGACACGTGTCTGACCTATTTTTCTTCTCGCGCGAAACTGGCCAAAAAGTGTCTCGATATCCTCGCTGGTTGTACGTTCTCGCGAATGGAAGGGGAAAAAATGGATTTATCGGGGTATTTGCCCCCGTGGGAGAGGGAAAATTCTGATCTCGCCTTGTCCACACGGCTTCGTGTTTTGTCCACTTTCAGCGGCAGTTAATAGAAGACTATTTGAAAGTGACAATTGGTTTTTTGTATCTGATGAAAGTGGGACGAAAGCGTGAAAGGGTAATCGTCCATTCGGATTGCGTTTTTATTTCGAATTTTGAAATATGCGAACTGATGCTTTCCAGCGATGTCACATATTTTTTTATTACTCTGAAAGTAGCGTATTTATTTCAGAATTAATTTCACGTTAAAATTTCAGGATTGCGGAAAATTTAGAATTCGTAGAATCGGTATGTCACAGTTTGACAATTCTCCGTGTTAGAAATTCCAAATGAAATTTAGAACTGAAATGATATTAACTGGATCGTCAATTTAAACAGAGTTCCCCTAATAAGAATATAAGGGCGCCACATTTTTTAATTTTGATCATTTACTGTATAATAGTTTTAACAATTTCAATTTTCATAATTTCATTATTAATTGTAATTAATGAATTTTAAAGACAGGGTATCTGATCCTAGTTTACAGGGTGTCCCGTAACTCCTCGAAATGGGGGGTTGCTGGGGTGATTCTGAACAACTTTTTCCTTTACCAAAATGTTGTTTGAAGCTTCATTTTTGAATTATTAACGAAAAACGCTGGCCAATCAGAGCGCGCGTAGAGCCCGCGCTCAGGGACGGGCGAACAGGGATTCACCCCCCGCGCGCTATCGTGAACGACGCGTATGCGTGACTTCTCGGTTATCGATCGCTGTCAAAAAAATTTCACTTTGCACCGCTATTTTTACAAGGCTTAGAGAAATGGTTTTTTTGCCGTCATTCCGACGTTTGTATAAATTTTTGAAAAAACTGCAATTAGTCGGAATCGCGAAGAAAATGGCGAAGGTCGTTTTTGCAACTTTTTTATCTGAGCTCGTAATGAAAATCTAAAAAATACGGATGAACCTCTGTTCTCCGTCCCTGAGCGCGGGCTCTACGCGCGCTCTGATTGGCCAGTGTTTTTCCTTAATAATTCAAAAACGAAGCTTCAACAAATATTTTGGTAAAGGAAAAAGTTGTTCAGAGTGACCCCAGCAACCCCCCATTTTCGGCTGTCCGAGGAGTTACGGGACACTCTGTATAATTGCTGTCACACTTTCACCAGAATCTAATTCGTTGCTAGAAATCAAGGAGTGTCTTGAAAATCTGAATTTTTCCGACTATTTCCAATCGTTTATCTTTCATCTACTTGTTTCTACATCTCAACCCTTTCACCAGCTTCCAGTCGACGCCGATATTTTATCTGCAAAGTGGAAAAATAGCCTCCCTGAACGAGTTATCACTTTCACAGATCGTAGCTGAAGGGTTAATAATTTAGTCTCGCTTAAACTAACCGAACAAACAAATTTCCCCCGTATTTGTTGTCGCGAGACGGACACGTTAGCTCCACAGAAATTTTCACCTAAATAATATCCCCGTATCTCTCGGCGAGATCGAAATCAAGCAGCGGCACGAGGACAATGGCGGAATCGTTAAAACGGTTAGCGAAATTCCAGCTACGGAATTATCGTGAAAAAGTTCTCTTTCGAAATCGATTTACGAGCTTGTCGGATCCCCCCACTCTACCCTCTCTCCTCTCTCGTATCCGTGGAAATCCGATCGCGGGAAATGATTGAATTTCCCCGGCGAAGAATTTCGATGGATGCTTCCGGCGAAATCCTTTTCCCTTATCAGCGCCATCCGGGAAACAAAGACTCTTTTCAACCGTGCCACCGGTTTCTTCCTTGTCACAACGTTCTTCCAGTAAATCCCATTTCGACGCGATTTCTTTTTCCTACCTCCGACGTCGTTATCGGTTTCGGCAAAATTTTGTTTTCTGCGGATCGTAGCGGTGGTGAAAATGTCGCGTGAGAAGGGTTTTATTAGTTAGTATATCAGCTTTGGGTGAGTTTTGTTCCAAGAGGCTACTGTGCGATAAGTTTGGGATTTTATTGAATTTTATTTCACGAGGAAAATTTGTTCCCTTAATTACGAATAAATATGAAATATTTCACCGGTAACATAACCTCGCAATCATCACTTTTTGTCACATAAAAAGGCCGCTGCGCGATATCGGGAAATTCGAAGTTCGGGATGTTATTCGACGAGGAAAATTTTTCTCTTGATTACAAATACATATGAAATATTTCACACGTTTTTATGTCACATATAAAAAGACTACTCGGGAAATTCAAAGTTTCGAATTCTGTCGAATTTTCATTTGACGAAGAAATATGAAACACTTTGCCCATAAAATAGCCACACAACGAACACTTTCTATGTCACATACAAAAAGACGTACAATTAACTCGCTAACTTGCATATTTCACACGGAAAAACGCACCAAGGCAATCCGTTAGAAATAGAAGCACAAAAATTCGGCATCAACATACGAACGGAAAAATGTAGGTTGCCAATTTTTTTGTTCCCGCAATGGAGAACATGTTTTCCTTCCTTTCATTACAAATCGTGACAATGTGTGACGTTTTCGAGGTACATACTAGGAAATAGAGCGCCTTTCGTCGGCAGGAAAAGCGTGTGTGTGCGTCGAGTCGAATTTTCGTTCGGCTGTCTATTTTTTCTTCTTTTCTTTTTTTTTTCGTCTCTCCGTTAACAATTCTTTCTTCCCCTTTCTCGCCCCGGTCGATAATAATAGCGAGCTTCGAATTATTCGCGGCGAGCACGAGAACGCCGCCGGGTTACACGCGTTGCTTTCGTTAAAATGGCGGCGTTCGACGCGGATGGAAATATACGCGGGCCGTCGTTGAATAATCGCTCAGGGGTAAATAACGATAAAATTGTTGGAACAATGTAGAGCGGCTGATTTATCGCGAGCATACGAACAAACGGTGCCCGGATGAATTATTCAGCCGAACGGCAGGGGAAGTACGAATGGCGGACGGTTGTTTTAAATATGCGCGCCATTATGCCGGTGATGGCGGTCGGCGGAGTAGAGTAACGGTTTATCGATTTCACGAATTCTTCGTTTCTGCGACTTGCGAAAAGTGTGTACTTTTTACGAAATCGAACATCTGTCGACGGTATTCTGCGTAACAGGGTTTCTGGCGTGGCGAGAAGAACGGGAGCACGTTGTTGAATTACCTGTTAACACTTGCACATACAGTGGTTCTTGTTTGTTCGAGATCTTTTGTGAGGTTTTGCAACATTGTGGCTCTTGGAATTGGCGTTTTCGCGAGATGTGGTAGAGACGGTGAATATTTTTCAGGAATGTGCTAAATGGGTGTAATGTTTTATGTAAATTGAGGTTTTTCGAATTTTGTCGAGAAGTGTGAAATGTAGGAATTGTGTTTAGGGCTTGTTGAATATTTTTCAATTTTAGGGTTTCAATAGAATAATCAGAGAGTAGTGTATCCTGGGACAGGTGTAATTAAATTTTGTTCCGTTGCGTCGACAGATATGAAAAACTTGTTCAATATTTTGTATCTTTTTTTAATTTTATTTTTTTAATAGAAGACAGCAGTGTATCTTGTGATAGGTATAATTAAACTTTGCTTTACTGCGTCGAAAAATATGAAAGATACGAATTTTATTCATAACTGGTTCAATATTGTTGAATTTATTTTGAGATTTTATTCTCTTTAATAGAATAGTAAGACGGTACTGTATGTTAAGATGGGCATAAATAAATTTTGTTTTATCGCGTCGAAAAATATGGAAGACACGAATTTTATTCATAACTTGTTCAATATTTTTGATTTTTTGTAAATTCCATTTTTTTAATAGAATAGTAAGACAGTAGTGTATCTTAGCCCTTTCGCGACGGCGGAACTAGCCACCGGTACGCCACTAACGAACGGGTCGTCGTGCCATTAGTGCACACCATACGCGTTAAGAGTGTCTCGCGTTTTTTCAAATCTTGAGGACTTTAGGGTGTATCGGATAAAGGGAACGTTGTCGAGGCCTTGTTCTGTGTTTTAAAATAAATCTTCACTTTGAATTGTCGAGGCGCGAGCCAATGGGACGCGCTTAGTGGATGGCGGATATAACCGGCGCTAGCCAGTGTGAAGCGTTTAATGGGTGCCGGATATAACCGGCGCTGGTCGCGAAAGGGTTAACATATGTATAATCAACTAAAAATGTGACGTGTCGATATGACTACATTTTTATTTTTATAATAGCAATTTTCCACGTATTTTTTAAATAAATCTTCTGCACTTTACACCCAAAAGTTAGTTGTGCAAATGTCGCTAAAAGCACTCTTTTTTTTCTTAATTCAGACATCGAAATTTGGGTCAGCTCGTCTTTTCTTGAACCGTAATTTCTAAACGAACGTACATACGGCGCGATCTCGTATTTTCTCGAGCGAAGGGCTAGCCGGAATATGAATGTGAAACGTCACGTCTCCGCCGAACGCGCTCTCGCCAGAGCTAATAATAAAAGTCGGAAACGTGATTTAGCATGTGACGTGCCCCATGTTACCAGGCGCAATTTTCTTATCCGTGTCACACGCTCCTTATGGAGAAATTAATAACGGTGCCTAGCTTATCTTCCCTGTAATTGTTAGCGTAATTCGAGAAGTGAGATATACTCTTCCTGTTCGGAGTTAGTTTAACCTCTATTAAGATTCCACGCTGACTTGGTGAAACCACGCTGAGAGACAGTCTAGACCTCGCGAGAACTCGAAGAAAAATCGTTTAGAATTCAACGAGAACCTATTGGTCTCTGTTGTGAAAATGGTTCAAGTTTGTGTCCGTAAGAGTCGATATTAAGAGATTCTGGGCGCACTAAACCGAGTGACTTAAAGCTCTAGAGCTCAATTGTGATACATTTAAGAATTTAGGGGGGAAAAAATGGTTTCAGTTTGTGAAAATTAGTACCAACTTCTCGAGAGTGTTCAGGTTCTCAGAAAATTCGGAAAATTACGCCAATGTCAGAGAAATTTCGAGGTTTCGAAGGTTTCAACAGATTCCAGAAATCTAATAGATCTCGGAAGTGTTTATTCGTTTCAACGATTACTCGAAGGGTCTAAAAGCGTCTCTATCCAAGGGTCTGACAAATTTATCGTCCTCCAGGGATCGAAAGGGTGTCGATAATGTCCCAAAACCTTGCAAATCTCAAGAATCCCCAATACCCCTCTACCATCGAAGATATCTTCGAGTCTCCCAGGAATCCAGATGATCCCGAAAGTTCCGGAATTCCGAGAGTATGTCTCGTATGCATAATTACGGATCGACCGAAATTGGTTGAAAATCATCTGTATCACGTTCCTCCAATTCACCGTCACCTATATCAAGTCTAATTGAGCTCAGTCTGACCTATTTCAAATCTAACGCATTCAGACTATTCTACATTGCATCTGGCACACCTGGCATAGTTTCCATCGGCTTTCTCACACTGGACTGCGATCACCTGCATCATATTCCGCTAGTCCACGACAATCTCTATCGAGTCTAACAATTCCAATGCAATCTCTGTCGAGGCTGAACGCAAAGAAAAATGAATTATATCGATTTCTTCTATCGTTCCACCATCTTTTATCTCTCCTTATCGATCTAACCGCGCTTCGACGTTGATAAATTCGAATAAATCCGGAATCTTCTAGGTAAACACGTAGTTTTAATCATTTTTCCAAGTATGTTCTTGCGAATAATTGAAGGAAATATGCGTTTGCCGACGAAATCCCGTGAAACCGGTGTAAATTTCACTCCGAAGCGATGGCAAAGTGACAAAGGAGTCGAGAGGAGAGGAAAGTGTCGCAGTCACCCGTAACTATGGCAGTAAAGTTATGCAAGCGAGTGGAATTACTCTGTCGATGTGTTCTTCTTCGAGTCTTAAACGTGACGAGGCATTGTCTTGGAATGAAGACGTTACTCTGGGACACCTGACGACTGAAACGACGTAGAAATTCCAATGGCACCTCCGCGAGAAATCCCAAGTTGCGTCGTTTTCTACTCTTTGTTCGCGGTCCTCCGACCTTCGGAATTCTCTTTGACTCGGATACGACGATAATGGGAGGGAACTCTCGGATCGGTCATCTTTCTTCTCCGTTTCTTTCTCTTTAAAGGAAAATTATCGGTACTTCGAAACGTCCGTTGTGTCTTTATTAGGAAATTAGTTTGACGATTCGCGATTAAAAATTGCATTAAACCAGTAAAATTGAATGTTTTTTTAAAAACAGATAGTTTGAGCTGATTGGTAGATTTTTCGGCTGATTGGAAATTTTGAAAATTATTAAAAATAGATCTAGAACACATTCTGTTATTATAATCAATTTTTTACACCGACTCAACATTTTTAAGGGTAGCTTTAGAATATATTCGTCATCAAAGTGTTCTTATTTCCTCAGCCTTACCAATGACTGTCATTATCATCACACTGTTGGTTTTTATAGGTGTTTCATTACTTAACAAATACAATAGTTCTTTCAACATAATTGCCTGGCCACGTCGAACTTTGCTCTAAGGCGAACAAACGACTACATCTGCAAACCGGCAACACGCGACGGAATTCTGAAGCACGTGGAGCCGGTAACCTACACCGGAAAGGCGAATAATAATAACGAGTGTTGACTAATATCCAGCGCACACCTGATTCAACTCAATTCTTCGCTAAATGCCATTTTTCACACAAATTCACCCGCACTGGTGCGAACGAATAAAAGAACAATTTTTTCTAAATTTTCCTGGAGCAACGTCGAGATATCTGGAAATTAACCTACATCGAAGCCAATCGAATATACGTTGACAATTTCGCTAAAAGGGGCCCATCGATCGAAATCGATTCGTTTCAGGAAATTTCTATAAGAGACTCGTGTCGTTCCGATTGGAACGCCGTCTTATCGCGTCTATCTTCCGCCTTCCCCTTCGATTTCACCTCTGAAAGCACATTTTCCAAGGAAATTTTCGCTCCCCCCAATGGATCAGTCTCGTTATCGCCGTTCTCAAACATTCTCGTTACCGTTTATATTTCACCTGTTCTCCGTCCTTCGTTCCAAGCGACCCGGGAGGCTCTCAACAATCGGTAATAACGGGCGACGATAGAGGAGGGACCGTCTTCGAAATCGCATAAAACGATTTCCAACGCCCGAGAGACACGGATCCCTCGGCTGTAAAGCGGTTTATTGCTTCCCGCAAAGATGCTGCCCGATGATATTGCTAATACCCCTGTTCCGACGTCTCTTACGATTGAACTATCGAGAAATGAAACCTTGTTTCGTCTGTATTTCACGTTTACTTTACGCCTCGCCTTTTTTCTTTCCTCCGCCTGGAGAAATGTGGAAAATGGAGCGTGTTGAATTGTGGTGACAATTAGGTTACAACGTTTCTATTTCAATTCTCTGTTCTCCTAATTTTATATTTTTCTCCATTTTTTGGGTTCTCCTTCGGTTCCCTTAAATTATCGTAGGTAGCTTTCTTCCCTTCTTTTTTTATATTTTTCTTCCTCTTCAGTACTGTTTGCTGTTATTTTTAATGTAAATATTGAGGCGTGATTTTCTCAATTTTTCATTTTGAAGCGTGACTTTTCCAATTTTTTATTTTCAGGAGTGATTTTCTCAATTTCTCATTTTGAAGCGTGACTTTTCCAATTTTTTATTTTCAGGAGTGATTTTCTCAATTTTTCATTTTGAAGCGTGACTTTTCCAATTTTTTATTTTCAGGAGTGATTTTCTCAATTTTCAATTTTAATTCAATCTCTTCCAAAGGGAGTAAAAATGGACGATTGTTCCAATATTCCTTCACAGTAATTTCAATTTTATTCTTCAATTTTCCCGTTTAATTCCAAGTGTATTTAGTTAGACAAGATCAGAGGAAATTACAAAGAAACGACGCGTTCTATAGTTAGCTTAATGCACGAATCGAATCGAAACGCCGTTGCAACGAATATTCGCGTTTTCTTCCCTTTCCGTGAAACAGATGCGCGTTACCGAGCGCCATTATGGAAAATCTATATTCCTTTCTTTGCCACGACCAAGATATTCAATTCAAATTCCATTACGGAAAATTCTTATTTCCCCTCTGTTTTTCACCGGCTCCTCCTTTTTTTCCCTCGGTAACACGAAACGATGATTAAACAGCAATTTCCCGGGTATTGTAACTTCAATCTCTTGTCCTCAGGAGTAAGTATTTTTTTATTGCCAATAATATTCTTCTGTATTGTATTCTACCGAGATAAAGATTTAATCTTGCGTTCGTGTCACTGAAAAATCAGAGTGAAGTCGATGTGATTCTTTGACGTTCTTTGAGGTACAGTTTCACGTGGAATTGGTTTAATAATAAGTTGTGAGTGATGGCGTGAATGTAGTGTGTATGCCGGATCGTCTCGAGATTTGGTAAACGAGCGGATTATACAGGGTAAGTACGTGAGTACGTGAGAATTTATTGCGAGATATATTTTTAGAGAGCGTTGATCAAATTATCATTATTTCTTTTTACGTGTGTTTATAGTTACTGTTATAAAATATATTGCTATTGAACTTATTATCAAGTGTTATACAACCACATTTCAGACAGAATTTTCTCGTTGTTTCATTCTTTCTTTCCGAGTTTAATTCTAATTCCAGAAAATTTCCTTTTTAACGTTTCAACTAATCATCGAAAACTGACGATTTTTAACCTACCCCTTCCTTCTTTTCTTAAAAAACACAGTAGAACTTCTTCAAGTTGTCGGTAAAAATTAGGTAAATTATTCCGTTTAACAGAGTCGATCATTTTCCTTGTAAAATTTCGTACCTCTCTTATAAAATAGACACTCAGTGAAGTCAGTAAGAAGCAAAAATTTCGAATATTTTGAACACAAGTAAAAACAGTGCATTAAATGAAATTTCGCTCTTGTCACAACAAAGTACAAACAAATACACGTTAAAACATATCAGTTGAAAAACGAGCGTTTTCAGTCACGCGAAATTTCCACAAGTCACCCTTAGCAGCGAAAGTGTCAACCACCCCTTCACCCCCTCATCCCCTAGTTCAAGACTTCACTTTTAATTCCCCGCCCCATTGAGACCACTTGAATGACCAGAAAAACCAGTACATAAGTTTTCCAGCAGCTGATTCCGCCAACAAACCAGTGAAACAGGATGGCCGAGAGGAAGGGTGTTGCTCGGGATCGAGGAACACGCGTCTCTTCTCTATCGCCTTTCAATTCACTGGCGGGTTAAGTGCGTCGAGGAGGAAGCTTCCTCTCTCTCTCTCTCTTCTCGAACTGTTGGATCCCTGCCAACCAGGGATGGCTAAGGGAACCTAACCTAACCTTCACCCTCGACCAGCGACGACCGAGCACTTTGCATTAACGTCGAATTAAAACGCTCCTCGGACATTCCACTCGTCTCTCTTTCACCCTTCTTTTCGTTCGTTCACTCGTTCACCCGGTTTCTTCTTCGATTTTTACAGCTTTTCCTTGTCTCTCTGTGTGTGCGCGTGTGACCGTGGAAATAGAGTAAGGAGTTGTTTGGGTTGCTTTTCACCGGATGGAGCTCGGAGTGAGGGTGAGCAGCTTGTGAAATATGCTGGTTTGGAAAGATCGAATGGGGTGCAAGGGTACTTTCGATGCTTTTATGCTGGCTTTGTGGACAGTGTCGGAGGTTCAAGGTGATTTCCTCGGGTTCAATTTATGAGTTTAAGCTTCTTCTTCTCGATACCAATGTATGCATACGTTTTCGTTGTTTTCGGGGTGGACTTTTTTGGGGAAAGAAATGCTAGGTCTGTTACCGAACGTGAAGTTAAATACAGTGCGTATTGTCACATGCGTAACAGACGCCGCTTGGGTTGTTCGGCCGTACCGACGAGCCGAACAATAACATCGGTATTTTCAATAGACAGCACCTTCTAAAAACCGAGGCCTTAGCCGGCATGGGCAAATTACTTTATCACACCGAAAATTCGACGACTCTCACACCTGGACACCACATGCCCTAAGACAATAAAACAGACCTTCGACATCACCAATTTTCAGACAAGCAATGTAACAAATGTAAGGACAAATTCCCCACTTTCACACCACCATCAGACACACCCCAAACACACCACACACTTCCACCACCTACGACAGTTTTCGCACCACCAATCACAACACACACGTAGTTTATAAAATAGCGAACGACACACAATTTTCCTATCAGTAAGCCTAGACATTTCGCGCTCTGCACAACGTTCATTCACAAATATATAGTTTTAACAGCAAACTGTTGTGCGTTAATAATCTATCTTTCGAGCACTACCTGAGTCCCCTATCCCGAGTAGATTCCTTAAATGGTCTGACTCAAAAAGAGGGACAATTATCGCGATTCGTAACAGTATCGTAAATATACCAACCTATCCATACTTCAATATTTTAATAATTTAAGAGAAGATTATGACGATGAGTCATTTTAGACTTATATGTAATCGGAGTTTAAATAAATAAATATTACTTTAAAGCATATAAATAGAATGGATTAACGGATAATAGAATGGGACTCTACAAGTGTCAGGTTTAGCTTCCTTGCGGACTGACACTTGTGGAGAATTTACTGTACAGGTAAAACAAGTCTCTATACGTTTTTTTATAAATTAACAAATAGTTTAATAAATATCTCCTGAAAAATTGAACGTTCTTTTTAATAGCTCAGTATAACTTCCTCCACCAAGTGTGTCACTTAATTTTCCGCGAGTAACCAGAAGTTTTCATCTTCCAAAAAAGTGTCACCTCTCGAATTTTCCATAGAAACGCCGATGACACGGAATAACTCGATTTCTCTTATTCCCACCAGAATGGGTCAAGGGAAGCACGACAAAATTATAATTAAAAAAAAAGAAACAAAGTTAAATTGTTGGAACTGTAATACATTACACAGGAATGAAAATTCGAAATTGATAGCTCGAATATGTTCGAAGCGAATCGCGTCCGGCAATTTTTCACCGACACACGAGTGTCAGACAGCTGGCTCGAATTGATTAATTTATAATGATATCAGCCTGGGTACGTCATTAATCGCGGTAATTTGACAAATGACCTTTTTGCCAGGCCTCGATTTTCCTGGACGCGTCGCTGAAATTCCATTACCGTCCGGCGAACCGCGCGAAACGAAACGAAAACCGCGGCAAAACATGTGACATTCCGGTTACAGTACAGTCTTCGCCGCTATTTGTCCTCCAGGATTAACCGGAAAACCTCGATTTAGAGATCTGTCAACTTCTTTTCTTCGTTTCTTCTCCTGCTTTGTGTGACGAGAACAAAGGTGAAAAGGACAATTAGTTTTTATATTTTTAGCAGGTGATACTTGTGTTAACTTGAAAATTGATTTCTCTAATAGACTCTAATTTTATTAATTTTCGTTTATGTTAGAAATTTTTTAAAAATTTGAAATTATTCTTGTTTTGGAAAAATTGGTAAAAAATAAACTTCCCATTTTGTGGGAATTTTACTAAATTGGTAGCTTTATTTTTGGATAATACTTTCAGTGAAATTTTGCAAATTACAAATTTTCGTTGATATTCATATAAATTTTGAAAAATTTCCAATTCTTCTTTTCGCAAAGTTTAGTAAAAAACTAACTTTCCATGTTTTCTGAATTTTACTAAATTAGTAGCTTTAGTTTCGGGTAATACACCTTCGTTGAATAATAAATTTCTTTGATAATCGTATAAATTTTAAAAAATTTCGAAGTTTCTTCAAAAAATTCCCACTTTCTCTGATCTATACTCCCTATAAATATGGTCGATTCCCTAACTGTCTTCAAAGACATTCCCACTAACGCTGAATACCAAAAAATCCGTTAAATATGCATGCGCACCTTATCAAATTGTCAAAAAGGAAATAAATGAATTCGCAGACAGTGCGCGATATAAATGCAAATATCGAAAGGGGCGAGAAACGACGTGACAGAGACACGGTTGACAAATGATCACGACGGAGGCGTAAACGTTGAACAATAAAGTGTGTAAGCTGGACATTTTTACGCGATCGAAAAAAAGAAGAAAAAAAAGAAAACATTTCCACAGAGAGATTGTCATTCCGTTCTGACAGAGATCGATCAATCCAGCGGACGCGTTCGAATTAATCGTAATGGCGGGAGATACGAAAAGTCCACCGTAATTGGCGTAATTTGACGAACGACTTCTGCAGCCTTCGGTCCGTTCTACTTTTAAAAAACCGGTATAAAAATCGCGTGTAAAAATAAAAGCTATCCTCCGGCATTTTTAATTTTTAATATCGTTTTTAATATCGCGCTCTATCCCGCCAACCCGTAAAACGAATTTACCGCTGTAATTTTTTATGAGATACGATTGTATTTATTTTTTCCAACGGAATATTTTTTTATTAACATTCATTGGAAATATGGCGTGTAATTTGAAGCCTGCTGAAATTCGTATTATTGCAGTGTATTTTATTGTGAAATATGAATTTTTTTTTTTTCTCCAATTTCATCGTTTCTTGTTTAATCGGTTTTATAACGGATTCCAATTGTCGAGTACAATGGAAACAGTTAGAATTTCATTTAATACAGTTGCAAATTGAAACGAATCTTTTTTTTTTCGTTTGATCAGTGTAACGTTGGAAAAGTCACTTTTCCTTTTAGTGATTTGTAAAAAAAAAATGTAGGAAATTGTTTGGTAGAGTGGTAGTGAAGTTATTGGAGGAGGAAGAGAAACGAAGCAACGTTATCGGGTAGCGATAATTTCAGGTGGGTGAATATTTCACTAGGTTCTCGAATTCATTAATTCTCCGGAATGGTAGGATGGTCAGCCTTGGGCACTTTTCGCCGGTTTATCATACCTCTAATATTCCATTAACGTGAAACGCTACGCGTAGAACGTCGCAGCCGGAGCATACGTAAACAGTGTGTACGAGAAACTTATTCCAATTACGTTAATGCTCGCGAGGAGTCGTTACTCTTCGTGTTGGTGAAGTTGAACCCTCCAACTTTTCCTTTTGAGTTGTCGCGAAATTTTTCTTTCGAGCTACTGGGAGATTTCTTCTTTCCGAATTATTCAGAAATTTATTCCCACTTCGAATTATCCCGAAACTTCTTTGTTTTTTGAATTATCCTGAAATTTCTTGCTTTCTAGGAATTTTATTGAAATTTTCCTTTCGAATTGTTCCGAAGTTTCTTCCTTTTTCGAATTATTCCGAAATTTCTTCCTTTTTCGAAATTTTCCCTTGGAATTATTTAGAAATTTTTACCTTTTCAGAATTATCCTGAAATTTCTTCCTTCTTCGAATTTTCCCGACATTTCCCGAAGGTTTTCCTTTTGAATTGTTCCGAAACTTCTTTCTTCCGAATTTATCCCGAAATTTCCTCAAAGTTTTCCTTTCGAATTTTTCCGAAATTTCTTCCTTCCGAATTTTCTCGAAATTTCTCCAGTTTTCCTTTTGAATTGTTCCGAAACTTCTTTCTTCCGAATTTATCCCGAAATTTCCTCAAAGTTTTCCTTTGGAATTGTTCCGAAATTTCTTTCTTCCGAATTTTCCCGAATTTTCCCCAAAGTTTTCCTTTCGAATTGTTCCGAAACTTCTCTCTTCCGAATTTTTCCGAAATTTTCCTTTCGAATTATCCCAAAATTTCCTCTTCCGAATTTTCTTCCTGTCGTATTCCTCCGCCTAAATTTCACAGAAATTACGAAAGAAAAATGATCGAATTCTACAGTTCGAAGTTAAAATAATTTTGTCCCTTATTTTCCTTCTATTTTTCTTCTATCACTTGTGGCGAGTGAAAGGGGCGAGAAAACTCGATTAGAGTTGGGGAAGTTATTAGAAGGAAAGGAAGAGGCGACGAAGAGACACTAGCGATTATTCGATGCCATAGTCCTTCGGTTTAATCCAAGTCGAGCCCCCGTAGGATAATCCTCGAGACATTTAACTAGCTTCTCGCGACTGACGGGTTTATTTGCACCAGTGTTAGCTTGGGGGACTGACGATCGCAAGTGCAACCCTTTGTCGCGAACCTCTGGTTAATGGAAACGATCCTTTTCGCGTGTGTACTCGATGTGGTTCGTTTATCAAGCAGTTCTACATTCAGTTTCAAAAATTCTACTACTGAAAAAGTGATAAGATATGAAATTAAATATAAGTTCTCCAAAATTTTAAAATCACGAATTGTACCTTTAATTTTAAAACTGCAATCTAGGTTTCCTCAAATGAATTCTTCAGTCTTTCATATTAAACTGTACCAAAAAAACAAAATTTCAATAATACCAACCTGTTCGTTTAAAAAATTTTAATCTTCTAATTTTCCAAGAAATTCGCAAAACTTCATTACAACCACAGATACGTGCAATAACTTCTCCGACAATCCAGTATTTCGATAATTTTGCATCTCGAAGGACGCATTACCCAACACACAAGGGTCGTTTCCACCCCGAATAATTAAAAAGTAGCGAAAATAAAATTGCCCCGATCGAGGTCCTTCACAAAGCAGCGAAGTTCCCCCTCCCCCCAAAAAATTGGAATTTTCGAGGGCACATGTACCGAAAGTTCCCTTGTTAGCTCTGTCGAACGAGTCGTAAACGCGAACGAGACGAGGCAACTTCACCCTTTCCTCCCTTCGGTCGGAATAATCGGGAGGGGTGGGCTTGTTCTTTCGTCGAAATCCCAGGTATCGATAGGGAACGGATATCCTACACGTCCTGCGCAGAAACGTTTTGCACGTTATTTGCAAGTCGTCCTGCAATACGGCCGCACGTTCGTCGTATTGATCGATGAGAGAGATAATAATAGCGGGCCGTGGCACGACGAGGCCGCGATTTGATAAGGAAATTCATTAACGCGTCCCACTTCGCCCGCGGAATCGGACTCCCTCTCTTCCTTGTCTCTCTCTTTTTTTCCCCCCTCCGAAACCTTCATCTTTCTCGACCGTCACTCGCGAGATTAACACCGTCGACAGTTGTGATTTTTGGGAGCATTGTGTTCGCGTCTGTAATCTTTGCTGGGAAACTCGCGTGATAAGAAACTTACCCGGTCCGATTCCGTGATTTTTCACGAATTTTTTGGAGATTGCATCTGTTGGGAAAATGATTATGAATTGGAGATGATCGTCTTTTTGCGAGAACTTTTCCTTCCAGAGTTTTATCTTGGGGAAATTGTCGTCATTTGGGGAAAATTATTTTCTTGGAGAGTTCCATTCTTCATTTTATTTTTATGGAAATGATCGTGAATTGGGGAAAATTATTTTTCGAGGGGCATTTTCATCCTTCTTCTCTTTTTACGAAAACGATCGGGAATTGGGGAAAATCATTTTCTGAGAACTTCCACAGTGATTTTTTCCTGAAGAAAACAATCATAAATTGGAGAAAATTAATTTTTTCGGACTTCCGTAGCGATTTTCCTCTCAGGAAAATAATTGCGAATTCGTGAAAATTATTTTTGGAAAATTCTCCGAGGAAAACGATCGTGAATCTGAGAAAATTACATTTTTCAGAACCTTCACAACGATTTTCCTCTCAGGAAAATAAGTTCTAATCGAAAACAATTATTTTGGGGAAAATTCTCCGAAGAAAATGATCGTGAATCCGAGAAAATTATTTTCTCGAAGACTTTCCCCTCATGAAAATGATCACAAATCGGAGAAAATTAGTTTTCTAGAAGAGACATCAAGGAGAATTACATTTCTGGGATCCTCGAAACGAGCAAGCAAATGCATCGACGCAGTTTTCGAACGACGAAAAAAAAAAAAAAAAGAACGAATTATTTTCGATCGTATGCGTGTTCACGTTTAAAACGAAACTCAACACGGAGCAACAGTATTTAGATTGTCTCGTGTTGCACGGACACGTATCCATCATTTTTCAGTGATTCGAGTGTATCGAATTCGTGGTACACTCAAAGAGAGAATTATAACTGAAATTGGTATGTACTGTCGAAGAGTATAATTGTTTATGCAAACAGGAGAAGTATAATATAATAGTTTCATCCTAGAGTGAACTTTTTTAATGGAGTATCCTGTGAGAAAAATTAGGGGTTAACGTCGGAACGAGAACTTTTTTCCACGATGAATGTAACCTTTTTAACGTAATCAAACTTCGGTCTTCATGTTGTTACAACGTGAATGAGTTGCTTAACGAGTTTCATTATACTGTTAGGTATGTTTTATGAGAAAATTCGCAAGGCGTACGAGACGAACACTTTTGTCCACACAATGTAAGAATTCTTTTCCATTACTTTTCTCAGAAAAAAAGTCACCACGGAGGTCTGGAAGAGAGAAGAATTTTCTTCAGTTTCAAATGATTTTTCTGAGAGAAAAATCGCTATGGAGGTCACTGAAAATCTAATATCACGATGAATATTCTTAAAAAATAATTTTCCTCGACGCAACATCATTTTCACGATCACGATTTCATGATTTCCCCGATTTTCAAAATCATGAAATAAGTAGAACGAAAGCTAGTTGCAATATTAATTGCAAAATTAATCATGGTTAATCATGGAAAGGAAATTAATATACAGGGTGTCTGTTTTATCTCAATACAGCGACGTATCTTTTAAGGAAGTGATGTTAGGGAAAAAAAATGTTTTAACAAAAGTTGTTTGGTACGGAGGGGGACATTATGTGGTATAAATATTTTTTTTGTACCGGGTATGGTGGGGGAGATTTCGAAGTCAGTTTAATTTTTTTAAATGGAATGCTATATTTTTGTATATATAATACGATAGTGTATGTTAAGACGAGTCCAACGAGGTGCGAACAAAGTCATTTCCTTTGATAAAACAGACACACGCGATTTTTCGCAATTTTACGACCTTCCATGAAAGGCAATCACTTGCCTGGTTCAAGGGTGGTCCCCCCCTGTGGTGGGGATAGACCGTGAACCGTTCTCGTGTAGATCCCAAAGAACTCTTATAGAATCTTTACTGTACAGTGTTCTGTCGAACTACGCGTAGGTTTAGAGACGTCGACTGTCCGTGTAGTTGGGAACCATCCCCCGGTTTTACGGAAAACTGAAGTCTGATCATCTGCACTGCGTGTCAATTGTCGTATATTGTCGTTAGAATAATAACAAACGAAGTACGTCGTATGTAAAGACTTAGTTGTTTACTAAGAGACAGTGTTTTTCCAGAAAAGAATAGAATAGGTATATGTCTCGGGGAGACAACAGTAGAAAAACTAATTTGGTGTTGTTTCGTAGCTATAACACATCTTATTACAAGAAAAATAAACTTAGGATACGATAAAACGAAATTATTGCAGTAATTAATGTAATTAGCTATACGTAGGCTCTCCTCTATTTTCAATTAACTCAATCATTCGATTGTGTACGTATATATACATACATATTATTCACGCATACACACACCGTGAAACTGTAGCTGTATAGCTCGCAGAGACACGCTTCTCGTTTGATTTTTCTCCCAAGCTGAACTGTTCGTTGTGTACTTGAATTCGATGCACTAGCTTCTTGTATGCAGCGGCACTTAATTTACACGAACGAATATGCTAAGTACGTAAATTGATTGGAAATCCGCGTATAATTGAAAACGCGTTGTTCGATGTATTCCCTACAAGACTATAATCGTGCAGTACAAGCGACGTTCGTCGTTCGTCGAGGCACTCGTTCGACAGCCACGTAAACACTAACTGAGGACGAGTCGTCCTGCCCGATTTCTGCTCGCTGTACGCTCGCAACTGTTCTGGGAAAAATTCGAGGCCTTAACTTCTTAGAACTCGGGATATTTCTTGCGAGCGAAACATGAGAAACGCGAGCCTGGGTCGCTGTACGTACATCGAGCCGAACATAGGCCAGCTGTCTGTTTGCGCACAGAAACGAATTAACGGGAAAAGAATTTTCTGATTTTATATTACTTTTATTGGCAAAACCGAGAACAAACGCCACGCACGTGGTTTTTAATACAATACAATACGCCATACTTTTTTTCGCTCGACGCATGCGCGATCGCCGCTCCCAACGCCGCTCGACGCATGCGCGATAGCCGCTTCCAACGCCGATTACGGTAAAAAGACGCGCCCGGTTTAAATTCAAACCGTTACACTGTCCTTTTGAGAGTAAAACTATCGCGAGTTGCTCTCGAGAGTATGTCTCACGAGTGGACACTGCGTCTGACAGTGACTGTCTGAGAGCATCGCTCAACTCTCTGAGAGTTACGACTCGAATAAACAGTTGCTTTGCAAAAAAGTCAGGAAAAAGAATTAGTGGAGAAATGAAATCACCGATTTAATCACTCTCTGTGAAAAAAAATCAATGTTGTGGAATACGAAAGATGAAGTATAAAGGAGTGATTTTTATATGTTTTTTAAACGACTTTGTTTGCACCTCGTTGGACTCGTCTTATCATACACTATCGCATTATGTATAAAAAGATATAGCATTCCATTTAAAAAAATGAAACTCACTTCGAAATCTCCCCCACAATACCCGGTACCAAAAAAAAAAAAAAAAACACCACATAATGTCCCCCTCCGTAGCAAACAACTTTTGTTAAAATATTTTTTTCCTAACATCACTTCCTTAAAAGATACTTCGCTGTATTGAGATAAAACAGACACCCTGTTTCATGACACAAGTTTTGCATGTTACGAGCAATATTGCATACCATAGCTGCAATACGGCTGTGGGAAAAGGATTTCGAGAAAAGTTGATCAAACATATCCCGGATAAAAATTTATTTATTAGCAAACCTTTGTCAGAAAGTACTCTGACTCGGAGTGAGGTGGACGTGAAATTAATTGAACGTGTCTACGTTTTTACAATAGGATATGTTACACAAGAATTATATCCGCGTTATCTGAGCGTCGTCCGCAGAAAGTGTGCTTCGAGGGTCTCGCGAAGAGTGAGGACGCGTCGACACACCCCTACGCGAACAGACCCAGGGAAAAACCCAAAGCACTTGGCCTGGCTTCACCGTCTTCGGGACGGATTTTCTCACACGTTGTTTTTCTGAAACTTCGAACTCCGAAGGTTCGCTTTTTAAACGAACATGTTCGGTTCTCTTTGAATTTCCAATGAAATGAGCAAAAATCTCGAATAACCGTGATAAGAATTGTATCGAAATTTGTCGCACAGAATTTCCAACGCCGTTTAATTCGCAATTTATGCAAAGTGACATATTACAAAGTATAATGGACGCTAAAGATAGGAAGAAACCGGAAGGGTGAGAAGAAACAACAGGAAATTTCTCGGATCCACGAAAAGAAGAGCGCAGAGGGAAGTTGAGAAAAAAGTGTTATTACCACTTTTTCCTTTCGAATGTTTTGCTCACTTCGCTTTGTTTTTCTTCTGTCTCTCTCTTGTTGTTTTTATTTTTTTTCACTTTGTTTTTGGTTCGGTTGAGAAGCACAGCGCTGCTGTTTATTAGTTCTGTTCCCATTGTTATTTCGATTTCTGGCTGCTGGCTTGAAGAACTGCACTAGAACGTGTCCGGCCGAGTTACGCGAGTGCAGATGAACGTGTTCGAGTAATTTATCTATTTATTCTAGCGCCGTTTCGTCGTCTGGTAATCGAGCATTTACGTGTGCGCCGCGACGTCCTTGCATAACTCCCAGCGATGGCTATCTGGCACTCGTAAAAATTTTCTACGCGTCGCGTTATCTTTTCAATGGTGTCTTTCACCTTGGTATCGAGAGACTTCGAAGATTTACTTGTTTCACGAATTTATTTCGTTTCACCGATTTAATGTTTGAGATTCTGAGGCTCTGTAATAGTTTGCAGGCCAAGCACAGTTATTTGGAGGCTCCACACAACTTTAAAATCCTTCGAAATTTCATAATTTGCGATGTTTCAAAGATACCAATTTGAACTTTCAAATTTCGCGCGCTCGAAAATTTCTAAAATTCGGAAGATTCGAAACTGATCGAATACTTGAGGTTCAGCGGCTCTAAATCATTCGAAGACCACTAAAAATTACTTAAACATCCCTCGCAAATCCAAAGCGTTCCAAAATCCCACTAATTTTCAAATTTCGCGCGCTCGAAAATTTCTAAGATTCGAAAGATCTGAGAATGATCGAATATTTGAGATTCTGGGGCTTTGTAATAGTTTGCAGGCCAATCACAGTTACTTGGAGGCTCCACACAACTTTAAAATCCTTCGAAATTTCATAATTTGCGATGTTTCAAAGATACCAATTTGAACTTTCAAATTTCGCGCGCTCGAAAATTTCTAAAACTCGAAAGATTCGATATTTTCCGTTCAAAGGCTTGAAAATTCTCCGCCACTGTTCTCGATACCGCTGAAAGCGGCTCGAAGCCATTGCTAGAAAACGCAGATGCAGCTCTCGTTGCACAGCGATGAACCGCGTCCGGACGGAGACGGCTAGTACGTTGCGGAATCGCGTAAATCGTGGCAGCGAGTTTCCATCTGCCCTACTTCGTGCTAATGATACATTGTAGAAAGTTTAATCTTACATAAACTCAGGTTGGGAAACGGTGAGGTAGGCCGGCGCCTAGGCGCTCATGCCATTTTCGATATTTCACCGCGAAAAATTCAACCAACTCCATTGGTAATTGCGTAGCAATTTTTTTTTCGCGCTCCCGTTAACACGCGATAGAAACCATTCTTCGAGCTCTAGTTTTCAACCTAAATTGATTCTAACTGTTCGATGGTAAAGATAACCTAATCTGTGAATTATTTATTTCTTTATTTCCGGGGCAAGCTCGTTTACCATGCGGGATTAAGAAAAGATTAGGTCCACTGTGCGTTCTAATAAAGGTAAGAATTTTGCAAGAAGAAAGTATAATGGCAACTTTAACATACATTTCCCGTGTTTTTTATTAATCTAATCTGTCGAAATAAAACAAATTGGTATTGAAACTTGTAACGTTAATTTATTCAAAATTAATTTAAAATTTATTCAGAATTAATTCAAAGTTAAAATTAATTTATAAAAACTGGACAAGTGGTCCCAAAATTTTCACCCATACTATACTCTATGGTAGTTACATTCTGCAACGTTTGAGCTGTCTAAGATGCTCGACAAAATGATTAAAATAATTTCCATAATTACCGTGAGACTTACTGTAAAACGCATTCAAACTAATTTTTCCTTTTTTCAACGTTCAGATATGAAATACAGTAACGAGATTATTTTGAGTACACAAAGTAACGAGAATGGTTAATCGCTGGTAATATTGTTACATTGTGACCAGCGAACAATTAATTGTTTTCATTAAGGAGCTGATTAAGGCTCATTGACGTAGTAATCTATTGTCATTTTCGATGCTAATGGGTCACGATTACCATGAGTTTATAATCGTCATTGATTGGTACAAGTGAAACACTTGTCTTTCGTACTCTCGTGTCGTACTAACGCTACGCTCCACGTGTAACCTATTTCTCGTGGTTTACGCGTTTTCCACTGGCTAATGCCAACGAATTATACCCCGTTGGAAACGTAACGACGTTGTACGATCACTTTGCATCAACGTTCACCGGTTTTCGGTGTGTTTTTACCGGAAGTATTCGTTGCATCCGCTGGAATATTAAACGTACAATAATTATCTTCTCGAACCCTCTGCGCATACGTTGAAGCAAAGGTCACTCTGTTATTTTCTCTATCGTGATTAAATCACGAATGCGTTGCATTTTGTTTGAGATCATTCGTGCAAGTTGCTCCAGCTTACGATGGGGTTCGGCTTTACTTTATCGTCCTGTGAAATGCTTCGTTTCTTTCTCCTTGTGTTATACTTCTTTTTTAGGATTTCCTGGGTAATAATAAAAATTACACTTAGAGATGTGATGATTTGGGAGTTTGAAGATTTTCAAACGTGAATTTTTGAAACTTGGAAATTTGAAAGTTTGAAAGCTTGAGAGTTTGAAAGCTTGAGAATTTGGAAATTTGAAAGCTTGAGAATTTGGAAACTTGAAAGTTTGAAAGCTTGAGAATTTGGAAATATGGAAATTTGAAAGCTTGAGAATTTGGAAATATGGAAATTTGAAAGTTTGAGAGTTTGAAAATTTGAAAGCTTGAGAGTTTGAAAATTTGAAAGCTTGAGAATTTGAAAATTTGAAGATTTGCAACTTCCAAAAATTCGAAACTAGGCTAGTTTTCATTTTATTCTGTCGTAAAATAATATTCCAAGGCTTTCACACTGCTAATTTTAATTTCGATTTTTCACAATTTTTTTTGGAAAAATAGACCGACGAGCGAAAGATTTAAAGATTTCTCTTTAATCTTTCGGTCAGTGATGTAAAGTTCGCTGCGTTAAAGATTCGTGTGTCAAGCTTTCCGATGATCATGTCGCACGGTAGATCGTATCGGAAATATTCTATTCGATACACTTGCAGGAAGATGGACTTTTTCATATATTTTCGATGCATTGTACGCTGGGAAGCTACGTGATCCTTTGTGTCCAGTCGCCTGAAGAGAGTCACAGTGGAAACGCGACGCTTATATGGATTATACACGTAGAAAAGATTTTGAGTGGTCACACTGACCCAGTTCGGAGACAAGTAGGTTTACCGAAGCTTTCGATCGCGAGCCACGTAGCGTGCCTCGATTTTTTCGCTTCTGCTCACCCTTTCATCGGTTTGTGAAAGACGAACATTTGTACCGACGCTGTTCGATGTATCATTCTTGAATTCTCGCGTTTCTAAAGATGTTCCGAGTTTGAAAGAGAGAGACGGGACTTTTTTTTTTTTTTTTTAATGGGATTTTCAGGGTTTGCGTACTTTCGAATTTTCAGTTTCAAAGTATCAAATTTTCAAATCTTCAATTTTTCAAACTCTTAGTTTCAAATTTACAAATTTTTAATCTTGCAAGCTTCCAAACTTTCAAATTTCCGGGTCTTCAGAATTTCAAGCCTTCAAACTTTCGGATGTTTAAATTTTCTAATCTTCAAACTCACAAATTTTCCAATTTTCAATCTTTGAAATTTCCAAATCTTCAAATTTTCAAATTTTCTGGTCTTAAAATCTCCCAATTTCCAATATTTTAAATTCCCAAATCTACAAAATTTTCAGAATCATAAATTCCCATATTCCAAATTCTCGAGTTGCCATATTCCCAAATTTCCAAATCCTCAAGTTCCCAAATTCCCAAATTTGCAAATCCCCAAGTTTCTAAATTCCCATATTCCCAAATTTCCAAATTCTCGAGTTCCCATATTCCCGAATTTCCAAATCCCCAAGTTCCCAAATTCCCATATTCCCATATTTCCAAATTTCCAAATTCTCGAGTTCCCATATTCCCGAATTTCCAAATCCCCAAGTTCCCAAATTCCCATATTCCCAAATCCCCAAGTTCCCGTATTCCCGAATTTCCAAATCCCCAAGTTCCCATATTCGCAAATTTCCAAATCCCCAATTTCCCAAATTACCCCCAACACTATCCCAAACTTAAACTCAAACGCAACAAATTCCCTCCTGCAATTATTCTCAGTACGTCGTGTCCCCTCAATTATCCATCGTTCCGAGCAGCTTCACCGCGAAAAGGCACTTTAAAAACAACTAGCGCAAGCTTGCTTCGTTGTTTATCGTAATGCGATTCCAGGCGACAAATTCTGCAGACGGCTCACTCCTTTCGATTAGTCGTAATGGCAGAGGTCGCCGGGCAACCTTGAAGTCTGCGCATCGTATAAGAGGATTCATAGTAATCCAATATGAGCCACGTGCTAACTCCTCGATAACGTTGCTAGTATGTTTGCCTGGTCAGCACCAGATTGTGATAGGTCAATATGCAAACTAATGTCTGCTGTGTGAGCATTGTTTGTCATTCCCTGGAATCAGTTGATTCTGGCATCGTTTTACCCCTCATCCTATGGAAACCTGTATTCGTAATTATGAAAATAGATTGAGTCGTGTACTATCTCTTCTTGTATACCCCTCATTATATTATATTTACTCTCTTCTTTAATATCTCATTTGCATGAAAATAGCCTGATATTACGCGCTCTTGTGTATTTTATTTAACTTATATTATGTTCAATTTCTTCTTTAATTTTTCAACTTTCTGATAATTTATCCATTTTTTGTGCATAACAATCTTCTGTATTTTTTTTCATTGAAATAATTTCCAAGTCATACTTTTTTTCCAAGGTCTTTGCAAACGAGGCTCGTCTTCTCAAATTGACTATTTAAAATTTTGCAAATCATCTGTACACTGTTTTAATATTTATAGTGTTGTCTCTAGAACGGATACACGAATTTTATTTTATTTTCAAAATTAGCGCACAAATTTTATTCTATTTTCAAAATCAGCGCACAAATTCTATTCTATTTTCAAAATCAGCGCACATATATTTCGTTTACTCAAGACACTCGAGAAAAATGATCCTCTCAAAAGATACATCATACTACATTCGTTAAATTTAGTAACGATCGTCATTGATATTTCCCTGTGAAAATGCACGAATATCGTGGATGATCAAAGAGCTTTCGATTTGGACATCAGAGACGTTTCCTTTCACAGAATATTAGAGATACGTGGAAATTCGCACGAAAATACCCCAAACTAACACGATATTTCGTTAACAAAAAGTGAACTAAAAAGTTTCCATTTCAAACTCGATAGAAAAAATTAACTTACTACAAATTCCTCTCCTGTAAAGATATTTAACGAAGAAAAAAGGAGAAAAAAAGTATCCACATATATCCATGTTATATTCGATTGAATTACACGAGATGAAAAAAGTGTGGAATCCGAGACGAAGGAGAATTCTTCAAGGTTTAAAGAGCCCGGAGAATACTTTTTACGTATTCCACGGATGAAATAGGCGAACTGGAAATATTCTCCAGGTCGGACACGTTGGAAATAAGATCGGGCGACAGACACTCGAGAGGGTTAATTCAATTTTGTTCGAGACACTTGCTGTGAAACGTTGAAATTACTGGGATTTACCGTCGCCCAGTTTCCCTTTAATGGTTTTCCACGGGTCCGGGCTGCAAATGGATTTTATCGTCGCTTCGGCGGACGCGACGCCAGGTGTACAATATTTAGACACAGTTTGTAATTTCGCGCCCTTTCAGCGCCCGTACAATGCCGTAATTATCTAAATGGAGGTGAACAATTTTCGGGGGAATTCGGAACGTTGTTTTTCTTTTGTGTTTTTGTGTTCCCCGTTTCTGGGTGAATTGAAAATTTTTGTTGGAGTGACATAAATTTTGGTCCTAATGAAAGCGATTTTGTCACCGGTGCATTGAAATAGGGGATGATCCTTTCATATTTTTTAGTTGCAATTTGTAAGGTGTATTGCAATACGTATAAAGATGTTTAAGATTATTTACATTTTTGTATTGCAATTTGAAATTTTTATATTACAATGTAAATATTTTTAAGAAGATTCACATTTTTATATCACAGTTTGCAATTCTTTATATTATAATACAGA